>NC_133779.1:1764395-1832915 GCF_003597395.2 Chelonoidis abingdonii
CTCCGGGGTTCTCTCCCAGTGGGGGAGGGGAGCAGGGGGGCTGGGAGCCAGGACTCCGGGGTTCTCTCCCAGCAGGGGGAGGGAGGGCTGGCTCTGTCACTGACTTGCCACCCGTAGCCAGGCTGGTCCCTGTATCGGGGCTGTCCCAGCTGGAGGGTTAACGGACCTGTCCAGCGCTGGGCTGGGCAGAGGGAGGGCTGGGCCCCAGGGAGAACGTGTGGGAGCCTGAGCAGGCCCCAGTGTGTCTGTCTGGGGGGGCAGCTGGCTGGGAGTATCCTCTGAGCAAAGCATGCTGGGAGTGGGAGGAGCTCCTGGGGCTATAAAACAGGCCCCCAAGCCCTGCCTAGAGCCAGTGTGAGGGGAGCTGCTGGGGGAAGGGGCACCTGGGGCCTTCGGGGCTCTGTGGGGTCTGGTGCTGGCAGCTCTGCCCCACCACGGGCCACGCGCTGCCCTAGCCCCAGGAGAGCAATGGGGGTGGGGGAACGGGCTGGGCACAGCTGGTTCGGTTCTGCCATGTTTTGCGTGGCTGGTGTGAAGTGGGGTGGTTCTGATGTCAGTGGAGTGATGCTCCTCAATCCCAACCTGTAGCCCCGGGGTGTCCCCCACCTCTGTCGGTGCCCCTCACTCCTGACCTGCAGCCCTGCTAGCCCAACCCTGCCCCCCATCTCTGCCGGTGCCCCTCCCTTCCAACCTGCAGCCCCCTGCTCGCCCAGCCCTGGGCTCCCCCCAGCTGTGCCGGTGCCCCTCACTCCCGACCCGCAGCCCCTGCTAGCCCAGCTCTGCTCGTCCCAGCTTTGCTGGTGCCCCTCACTCCCGACCTGCAGCCCCCTGCTAACCCTGTGCCTCTGAGCGCTGGCTCTGAGATCTGGGGAGTTGTGGCCTGTCTTGCCCCAGGGCACTGAGCCCCCAGCTCTGGAGCCCTGATATGACAGGGGCTGGTTTCCGTTTGCCCAGCTGAGAACAAAGACTCCCCAGTGCCTCGCTGCCAAGGCTCCCCTTATCAGGGGGGATTAAGACATTTTGCAATTGGGGGGTGGAGGCCCATCAGAGAAGGACAATCCTCCCCCTTTGCTCTGGGGGCTGTTCCGCAAACTGATATGGGGGCGGAGGGTGGCGCAAACCTGCCAAGTTTCTGCAGGGCCTGGTTACACAATGGGATTTACAGCAATTCCCCCCATCACCCTCCCCATCATCAGCTCTGGGTTCTGTGCTCCTCACTCCCGACCCACAGCCCCCTGCTCCCCCAGCCCTGGCTTCCCCCCTGCACTCAGATCTGCAGTGCCCCTCACTCCCGACTCATAGCCCCTGCTAGCCTAGCCCTGGTCCCCCCAGCTCTGCCAGTGCCCCTCACTCCCGACCCGCAGCCCCTGCTAGCCCAGCCCTGGGCTCCCCCCAGCCCTGCCAGTGCCCCTTACTCCTGACCCACAGCCCCTGCTAACCCAATCCTGCCCCCTGCAGCTCTGCTGGTGCCCCTCACTCCTGACCCGCAGCCCCCTGCTAGCCCGCTCCAGCCTTGGCTCCTTAGCACCCCCTGCAGCGCCCCACCCCCGGTTCCCATTAGGTCACCCCCAGGGCTCTGGCCTCTCTTGCTTGGGCATGAGACACCCCCCTGCCCATTAATCCCCCTGCTCCACTATCTCGCTGGCACAGGCAGCCCATCAATCACTGAGCTGAACAAATCAACCTGAAACCAGCCAATTTAGGGATCAGTGTCAGGTCACCCGGCTAGTGAGTGGCTATTATCAGCCCGTCCCTCCATCACGCGTGGGCCTGCGGCACCTTCCGCTGCCGATATAAAGCACCTGGAGGTGCCGGGGGCTGACACGGACGGGCCATGGCCACCATCGTGCTAGCCCTGTTCCTGGCGGGCTGTCCGCTCCTGCACTGGATGGCTGCCTCCGTGAGTATCTTGGCCCATGTGCCGCTTTGCCAGGGCCAGGGCAGCCCGGAGGTTGAAATCACCTCCCCGCCTTGGACATGGGTGAAATCCTGCTGAGGTGACTGGCGATTCCAGGCCTGTCTGTGCTGCGTGCTCATGAAATGTCCCCTGGGTTTCCCCTCTGCCCGCTCCAATCCCCTTTGCACATACTTGCCCCTTTGCCCTGGCTGCTGCACCCTCTGACACGCTGCTCCCCAGAAGTGGCTGCATACCCGTGGTGCTTCGGGGAGGGGACGTGAGACATGACGCTTCGGTAACGGGTTGTGCCTGCTCCCCGCTCCCCCTTCCAGGCTGTCCAGAATCTGAGCAGCGTGATGGACGCCAGCGGTCACTGCGTCTGCACCGTCATCCTGCCCGACGACACCTTCCCCCTGCGGCGGATCGAGCTGCTGGAGTCGTCAGCCCACAACCTGACCCTCCGTGTGCAGCGGGAGATGGAGAAGGTGAGGCTGGGGAGGAGACGGGGAGAACCGAGGGGTCAGGGGCCCCGGCTCTGTGTGACCTCAGGCAAATTCCTTCCCCCCTGGGCCAGGGCAGCATCAGCACCAGGGCTGGTCCTGGTCAGGGCAGGCTACGCAAGGGGGGGCTGCAGGCTGGGGGCCGACAGAGCCGCCTTTGAGCAGCCAATCAGCCTCCGGGGCAGCCATTCTCGGGGTACTCAGCCCTGGTGCAAGGCCTAGGTTGCATGTGGCACAGCTGCCCTCTGCTGGCCTGGCTCTCAGCACCGTCTGGGGGGGGACGCCCCCAGCCCTGGCCGCCAAGGGCCAATTTTAGCCCATTTCTTGCCACTAGCGAATCACTCGCCAAACAAGCATCCCCTGCTCCCGCTCTCCCCCCTCCCCAGGGCTCTCGGCTCCCAGCGTCTCAGTGCCAAGGCCAAGGCCAAGGGAACAACTAACGACGACGTCCCGGGACTCGCCGGGGCCCAGACTCAGCCCACCCGAGTGAGACATCCCCCCGGCCCCATCAGTCTCAGCCCTGCCCCCCCAGCTCCGGGCGCCCCCTGTTCCGGCGCTGGGGAGAGGCCACTGGACGGTTCTCGTCAATGTCATTAGTGAAACTGACCCAGGCACAGAAGGGAACCTTTCCACCGAACTCCCTCCCTGGGGATCTCGCCTCTGACTGTCCCCGCTCCAGGGGAATCTGGGCTTTGTTTCTTGGTTCCCCAGACTGTGAAATGTTCAGGGGAAGGGATTTCTGCTGCCCAACCGGTGGGTGTGACCGAGACGGGCAAGGAGCTCATCCCACGTCCAGCCCCACCACAGGGAGTAACACCGGTGTGAATCCAGAGTCACCCCCAACTTCAGTGGGGTTGGAGCTGGGTTCTGATCTCAGCTGCTCCAATGTTAATCCAGAGTCACCCCTGACTGCAGTGGGGTCGGGGTCTGGTTCTGATCTCAACTGCCTCAGTGTTAATCCGGAGTCACCCCTGACTGCAGTGGGGTCGGAGCTGGTTCTGATCTCAGCTGCTCCAGTGTTAATCCGGAGTCATCCTTGACTGCAGTGTGGTCAGGGCTCATTCTGGCCCAGAGGAGTAATGTGGATTTACACCAGATGAGGTCTGACACCCTCTCCCCGGGTCTTTACTTCCTCCCCCCGGCAGCTCCAGGAATACGGGCAGCGCCTAGCGTGGTACGAGGCTAAGCTGCAGAACGCCAGCCACCGGCTGCAGCTGCTGGAGGCAGGTGACCTGACCCCCACGGAGCTGGACTTCCAGGAGCTGCGGAAGGAGATCGGCGAGATGGAGTCCTTCGTGGGCCACCTCCGCTCCTCCCTCAACGGGAGCGACACCACGGTGGAGGTGGTGCACCGGGAGGTGAGCGTCTCTGGCAGGAAGGGCCCGGGCCCCCCTGGCAGGGCTGGGCTCAGATCCCATGTGGATCAGACACAGGCTGGCCCGGGGGTGAAAGACGGACTGTGGGGGCATTCGGGGCGACCCCCGATTCCCACCTGCGCTCAGACCCCCGGCTGACCCTCGTGTTGGGGGGCGGAGGGGTTCCTCGCTCCATGGAGTGGCAGGAAGAACCAGCCAATTGCAAGCTGGGAAGGCTGCGTGTCACTCTCTCACTCCTCTTCTGCAGCCAATTGCTTCCTTTCCTGACACAAGCCACGCCCCCAGGGGATAATCCCTGTAAGCCCCGCCCCAGGAGAGGGTCCCACTCCAGAGCCGCCCCTGTCAGGGTGGGACTCAGGCCGTGAAGTGCCCGCAAACTTGACCCCCACCCTCCTGGGGGCTGGCACAGGGCCCACTGCCAGGCCGGGCTTCTCTGGGCTTCAGCAGGGTTTCGGTCCCGCCCGCAGCAGGGAGATCTCAGCCCCTGCCTGTCCCTGCATGTGTGGGGCCCCCATCTGCCCCCACCAGAGCCATGCTGTCGCCTGCACACACACGGGTCAACATCTGCTCCCAGTGATGGGCTCAGGCTCCCTGCAGACCCAGGCAGCATCACCATGTCGCTCATGCTCAGGGCAGCTCCTGTCTCCCAGCGACGGGCTCAGGCTCCCTGCAGACCCAGGCAGCATCGCTGTGTCACTCACACCTGGGGCAGCTCCCCCCACCCAGCAATGGGCTCAGGCTCCCTGCAGACCCAGGCAGCGTCACTCACACTCGGGGCAGCTCCCCCCACCCAGTGATGGGCTCAGGCTCCCTGCAGACCCAGGCAGCATCGCTGTGTCACTCACACCTGGGGCAGCTCCCCCCACCCAGCAATGGGCTCAGGCTCCCTGCAGACCCAGGCAGCGTCACTCACACTCGGGGCAGCTCCCCCCACCCAGTGATGGGCTCAGGCTCCCTGCAGACCCAGGCAGCATCGCTGCATCACTCACACTCGGGACAGCTCCCCCCACCCAGCGATGGGCTCAGGCTCTCTGCAGACCCAGGCTGCGTCACTCACACTCGGGGCAGCTCCCCCCACCCAGTGACAGGCTCAGGCTCCCTGCAGACCCGGGCAGTGTTGCTCCGTTGGTTCTGCTCAAGTCACATTTTCAAACTTTTCCTCGCAAGCGCCAGGGTTAGCAATGTAATTCCCACCCCCACCCCGCCACAGACCGACAAAGTTACAATAAAGGGTTAACCTCCGCGTACCTGATTCATTCCTCATCGGGGTCAGGTCCACGTTCAAAGAGCCTGGCTGACGATCCTGCCTTGCCGGCTGGGGAGCCCCCTCTGCAGGCGACCCCGTTTCTAAGCACCTGTCCCCTTTGGGGCGAGTGTCTGGTGTTCGTGCGCGGTGGGAAAGCTCTGCTGGGACCGGGCCAGGCCGGAGTTTGCTCTGTGGCTGTTGGGAGGAGAAGTCCTGTTTCTCCAGTGACGGGCCACACAAAGTCTTGCTGCTAACGATAACGAGAAACGCATTGGAGGGGCCGTTTGCCGGAGCGTGGCGGCCCTATGGCAGGGCATTGCTGGGACCCGGCAGGATTCCTGCCCTTTCGACAGCCTCCCCAACAGACCCTTCCGTGGCCCGGTGGGGCCTGCACTGCTTTGACCCAGCTCTGCCCCCTCCCCGCAGACGTCTCCAGCCAGACGCCGGCAAACCCTGCACCCTGCAGCCCCCTCGCCAGGAGCCCGGGCGCCCTTGACTCCCACCCCATATCTTGGTCTTTCAGCTCTTTGTGACTTTCTGCCGCCCCACCAACTACATCCTGCCCTTCGTCAACATCCAGGGCAAGTCCCTCATCGACCGGCGCTGGAACTGCCCCCTCATCTACCTCCTGCGCAGGACCCAGCGAGCCCGGGCGTGCGAGCTCCTGGATGCTCCCCAGTGGCGGGGCGAGCCCAAGGAGGACTACGTCATCCTGGCCCCCCGGCGCTGGGACAGGAGGTCTCACAAGAGGTCCTTCGCCTGCTGGAAGCCACAGTAAGCGCCAGCCAGCCGGGTCCCGGGGCGGAAGGGTGAGGCTGGGACACGGGGACTGGGATCCTTGCCCCCCCGGAGGCCATCGGCCACCCGCACACAGGCTCGGACACCCTGGGAATCTGCTGCCGATCTCGTCAACTGGAGCTTCACGCCACCCGCTCTCCCCGTCTGGTTCTGTGGCATCCGGCCCTGGAAATCCAGGAAGGGTTAATCGGTGCCAGTGATTGACATTTGCTGCTCCCTTTGCCCCACCCCCAGTGGGCGTGGCATAGTTTTGGCCACACCCCAAGGCTTGGCAGGCTCTGGCAATTCCCAGGCAGTCGCGAAGTTGTTCCCCGGGCCTGGCTGCAGCGGGGAAACGTGACCCCACTGCCGGGGTCCAGCTGCCACTGAAATCCCGAACTCACCCAGGAGTCCCAGCGCTGGATGATCCTGTCGTGGGCTACACCCAGCCGGGGCCTGGCCCCCTTCCGCCAGGGATAAACGCAGCCCCAAGGCGTCCTTCCCAGTGAAACTGCCCCTGCTCCCTTGTATTTCCCTGCATGCTCTGCCCCCCCCCACTGCCTGCATGTCCCCTGGCGCCGTCCCACTGTCCCCTTAGTCGCTGCTAAAGAAACGAACTGCAATAAAAACGTTTTTATTTCACCATCTTCCGTGGTCTCACTGGACGAGTTCATTTCCGAGCCTCAGGCGGGACATACTAAAACATGCGTGGGACCCCAGCGGAGGGAGGGCCATAAAACGGGGATCACCCATCGCCCGTCACAGCAGCCAGCGTGGGCTGAGCACCCGGACAGATTTCCCGGGACACCTACCTCCGGGACGGTCCTGGGAACACCTGGCCGGGCGGGAACGCCCGCCAGCACAGCACCAGGGACAGCACCAGGGCCGAGCTGTGCAAATAACGGATATTTTGGTTCTCTGAAGAACAATTGTTTTGCGTCGAACCAAAAACAAAGAGTTTTGTGCTGTTTGGTGCATCGAAAAGTTGTGTGTGGGGGGGATTTATTTGGGGCTGAATGAAACGTTTTGCTTGTTACCCTTTCATTTTGATTTGGGGCCTTTTTAATCCTTTGCTGTGGGGCGTGGGTAAGTTAGAGCGAAGGCTGGTTCTAAACAGAGAAGCCTGTTGAAACCCCCAAACACGACCCAGTCCGGGCGGCTTGGAATTGTTTTGGGGTTGGGGCGGTTTCCAGCTGAAACAATTTGGCAAAACTGATGCAAATTCATGAAACGTTTTGGCATGTTGCCAAATCTGCCTTTTTTCCCTAGAAAAGTTTGGGACCCAATTTCCCCCCCAGCTCTTGTGGTTATTTGAGCCACAGGCTGGGCCTTACTCCAGCCAGGGGGCTTGGCCCACTAGATGCCTTCCCACCTTGTCTCCAGGCTGGGTTTCTCTGTTCCCTGTGCTTCAGAGGTGGGGGAGGACGTGGCCACGAGACGCTGGAGGGCGACTATCTAGATCGTGTCCTGGAGCGTGACCTGAAATTATTGGCTAATCGACAGTGCCGGGGACAGGACATTTTTGGTGACATTTGGCTGGGTGGAAAACTGCTCTGGGGCGGGGGCGTCCGACGGAGCTGGATGGCTAAGGGTGCAGAGGCCCTGCTTTGGCATCGGGCAGGGTGGGAGGCTGGACACCAGGGGGATCCAGCGAGGGGGTGCCTGGAGCCCTGCTTCCGCCGGAGAGGGGCGCCCAGGCCCCGTGGGGAAGGGCTGACGCTTGCTCTGTTCCTTGCAGCTCCAGAACATGTCGGTCACCGTGAGCGCCCTGGAGTCCTATGACAAGAACCACGTGGTGGCCATGAGGCAGGAGCTGACCACGCTCAGGCAGCGCTTGGCGGAGTGTCAGAAGGACAAGCCCCTGCTGGGACGGCAGCCGCCGATCGGTGAGTCCCTCCCAGGGGTGCTCGCTGGGCTGGTGGTTCCAGGGCCCCTTGAGGGGAAGAACAGCCCCATGGTTAGGGCTCTTGGCTTGGGCCCCAGCGCTGCCCCAGAGCCCCCCTGTGTGACCTACAAGGTACCGCGTCACTCTGTGCCTCAGGGTCTCGTCTGAGAAGTGGGGCTAGCAGCCCTGGCTGCCCCCCCAGGGGAAGGCTGTGAGGGGCTCAGATGCTGAGGGGCTGGGGGCCAGACGGAAAGAGGAGGGCGGAGATGAAGGGAGGCAGGGATAGTGTCAGCAAATCCAGGGCTTTCAGACACGGCTCGGGTGCCAGCAGGGGAGGCTGGTTTCCTCTGAATCGTTTCACCCACTGGTTGGCCTGAATCCCCCTCCTGTCAGAGCTGGCAGAGAACCCAGAAGTCCTAGCTCCCTGCTCCAACCACTAGACCCCACTCCCCTCCCAGAGCCGGGGAGAGAACCCAGGAGTCCTGGCTCCCAGCCCCCCCGCTCTGATCCACCAGCCCCCACTCCCCTCCCAGAGCCGGGGAGAGAACCCAGGAGTCCTGGCTCCCAGACCTCACTCCCTCTAACCACTAGACTCCACTCTCCTCCCAGAGCTGGGGAGAGAACCCAGGAGTCCTGGTTCCCCACCCCACTCTCACCACTGGACCCCCCCCGCCATCTCACCCTTGTGACTCCCCATCCCCCCAGGCATGTGCAACCACCAGGGGATCTGGCGCATCGGCAAGCCCACGGTGGTGCAGCTGAACTGGCGGGGCGCGAGCTACAAGGCTGGGGCCTGGGGCAAGGAGTCAGCCCTGCGTGCCAGGCGGAAGGAGCGCTACTGGGTGGCCCCCCTGAACCTGGACGGCCGGCGGCTGGACTCGGTGCGTCTCTACGGCTCCTACCAGGACCTGCTGCTGGCCCGGAACTCCACGGACCAGCTGATCACGGGCTTCGGGCAGGGGGCCGGGCCGGTGCTCTACAATGGCTCCTTCTACTACAACTGCTACAACGCGCGGGACCTCTGCCGCCTGGACCTGGAGAGTGGGGCTGTCGACCGCAAGGCGGTGCCCAACGCCACCTTCAACAACCGCTTCTCCTACGCGGGCACCAGCTGGCAAGGCCTCGACCTGGCCGCCGATGAGAGCGGGCTGTGGGTGCTCTACGCCACCGAGCGCAGCGAGGGCGACATTGTTATCGGCCGCCTCGGCCCCGGCTCGCTGGCCCCGGAGAAGACCTGGCAGACCTCCCAGTACAAGCCAGCGGCCACCAACGCCTTCATGGTGTGCGGGGTGCTGTATGCCACCCGGGCGGTCAGCACCCGCCGCGAGGAGATCTTCTACGCCTACGACACCCACACCGGCCAGGAGAGCCGCCTCAGCCTGCCGCTGGACAAGGTGACGGACGTCGTGCGGTCGCTGAGCTACAACCCCACTGACCACAAGCTCTACATGTTCAGCGATGGCTACCTGCTTCGCTACGACGTCCTCTTCCGGCCCTAGTGCCCGGCCACACGGCCAGCTCCCGGCGCGGGTCGGCCTTCCGCCTCCGCCGGCCCAGCCTCCTCCATTCCTCCATCCCCCTCTGCCTCCTCCGGCCCAGCCTTCTCTGTTCCTCCATCCCTCTCCACCTCCTCCGTTCCTCCATCCCCCTCTGCCTCCTCCAGCCCAGCCCTCTCCGTTCCTCCATCCCCCTCCGCCTCCTCCGTTCCTCCATCCCCCCCTTTCCTCCATCCCCCTCTGCCTCCTCCGTTCCTCCATCCCCATTCCGCCTCCTCTGTTCCTCCATCCCCCTCTGCCTCCTCCGGGCCAGCCTTCTCCGTTTCATCCCTCTACGCCTCCTCCGTTCCTCCATCCCCTCCACCTCCTCCTTTCCTCCATCCCTCTGCCTCCTCCTTTCCTCTATCCCCATTCCGCCTTCTCCGTTCCTCTATCCCCATTCCACCTTCTCCGTTCCTCCATCTTTCTTCCGCCCTCCTCTGTTCCTCCATCCCCCTCTGCCTCCTCCGGCTCAGCCCTCTCCGTTCCTCATCCCCCCTCCGCCTCCTCCGTTCCTCCATCCCCCCCTTTGCTCCATCCCTCTGCCTCGCCTCCTCCGTTCCTCCATCCCCATTCCGCCTCCTCTGTTCCTCCATCCCCCTCTGCCTCCTCCGGGCCAGCCTTCTCCGTTCCTCCATCCCTCTCCGCCTCCTCTGTTCCTCCATCCCCCTCCACCTCCTCCTTTCCTCCATCCCCCTCTGCCTCCTCCGTTCCTCCATCCCCATTCCGCCTTCTCCGTTCCTCCATCTTTCTCCACCTCCTCTGTTCCTCCATCCCCCTCTGCCTCCTCCAGCCCAGCCTCCTCCATTCCTCCATCCCCATTCCACCTCCTCCGTTCCTCCATCCCCCTCTGCCTCCTCTGGCTCAGCCTTCTCCGTTCCTCCATCCCCACCCTGCCTCCTTTCCCCCCTTCCATTCACTCGCAAGCTCCCGTCCACCTCTTCCCTTTCCCCCCATCTCCTTTCCCCCCTTCCCTGCCCCTTGCTCCCCGGATCCTTTCACTCCCTCCTGCCCTCTTCCCCAGCCACTGCCCAGCTTCCTCCTCTCCCACCTCCAGCTGCATCACTAGAGCCAACCAATGTGATTTTTTTCTCTTAAACCTCTCGGCTAGAACTAAGTTTGCTCAAGGGCCAAGGGAGATTCCCCCTCCCATCTCCCGGACTCTGCCTCCTGCCCTGATCGGGTTTCTGCCACCCCATGCAGTGCAAGCGCGGGTGGGGCTGCGATCTCGGCTCCTGGTCCCCCTTTACCCTAAGTCCGCTGCCCATGGCTGGATTGGGGCAAAGGGACCAGAACGGACAATCAGACCTTTGGGGTTTCTGGGTCATTGTTCTCTTGGGTTTCCATTCATCCCATTGCCTCA
Source organism: Chelonoidis abingdonii (assembly GCF_003597395.2). NCBI lineage: Eukaryota > Metazoa > Chordata > Testudines > Testudinidae > Chelonoidis > Chelonoidis abingdonii. The sequence goes on from NC_133779.1 coordinate 1,774,975, forward strand.
CTGGCGTTACAGCCAGGACCAGTTCGGCTCCCGGGATTGGGGGTCAGCGATTCCGCTTCTCTTGCATTTTCTGAGGCCCCACCGGAGCCTGATTTTGCTTAGAACTTCCCGGTAGCGAATAAACGTGATCATGTGACCGCAGCCCCCGTTTGTTGGTGTCACTCCGAGCAGTAACCGAGCGCCGCGCCCAGGGCCGGGGAGGGAGGGTCCCTGCGTCCCGCGCACAGCGCAGGCCAGTGCCCCTCGCTGCCCAGCATGGGGCCGGGTCGTGTTCAAGCTACTGGGAGTCCTGCCACTGGGCCAGGCGGCGCGTTGAGTCGTGCAGGGCTGCATTGCATGAGCAAACCACGCACACCCTGGATCAGCACTGACAATAAACCCCCCCGGGGCTCGGCCAATGGGAAATGGACTAAGAATAAATCCCCCCGGGGCTCGGCCAATGGGAAATGGACTAAGAATAAATCCCCCAGGGCTCGGCCAATGGGAAATGGATTAAGAATAAATCCCCCCGGGGCTCGGCCAATGGGAAATGGACTAAGAATAAATCCCCCAGGGCTCGGCCAATGGGAAATGCACTAAGAATAAATTCTGCCCCCTCCCCCCCGGGGCTTGGCCAATGGGAAATGCACTCACAATAAACACCACCAACCCTGGGCCCAGCCAATGGGAAATGCACCTACAATCTCCCTCCCTGGGGCCCAGCCAATGGAAAATGCACATACAACTCCCTCCACTTCCAGGGCCCAGCCAATGGGAAATGCACCTGCAACACTCCCACCCTGGGCTCAGCCAATGGAAAATGCACTAATAAAATAATCCCTTCTCCAAAGAAACAAAATATCCCCCGGGGTCAGCCAATGGCAGACAAGCTCACACCCTCCCTCTCAGGCTCAGCGAATGGGAAATACACAGAAAACAAACAAACCCAGGGCTCAGCCAATGAGATACTCAACAGGAAATTATGGGGCGCCGTTGTGATTGGTCCATAGGCGGTCTGACCCCTCCCACCCCTTCAGCTGTCCATCAAGTTCACCCTTCACACCCTCGAGGCTCTGTTTGATTGACTCACACGGGAAGCGGCCTGCCGCCAATGGTAAGACTTGTTACAACGTCGTCGCTATCTTTGGCCAATGGGAGCTCTCCTCACAAACTAAGCGTGAGCGGGAGACGGGCGGCAAGGGAGGTGAGAGGGGCGGGGAGGCTGTTACCCAATGAGAAGCAGCCTTGCATCGCGGCGCGGCGCGCTCGGCCAATCAGCGCCCCCGTGGCACGGCGGCGCGGCGCGGGCCGGGCAGAGGGCGATGGCGGGGGACCATTTTGAAAGGCCGGCGGCCGGCCCAGCGCGGGGCGGGGAGCGCGCCATGGACGTGCGGCGGCTGCGGTGAAGAGCTGAAGGAGGAGCTGGGCCGCCGCGGCCTGGACACGCGCGGGCTGAAGGCCGAGCTCGCCGAGCGCTGCAGGCGGCGCTGGAGGCCGAGGGGCCCGGCGGGGCCGGGGCCGGCGGCGGACCAGGGCCGACGGACGGTGAGGGCGGGGCGCGGCGCGGGGGCCCGGCGGGGGGGAGGCCCCGCCCCGCCCCGCCCGCGTGTCAGAACGGCCGGCCCGGCCCGCTCCCGGGGCTGGGCGGGGTGATGCGGTGTTGGCGGGATAACGGGGGCTGGTCGGTGGGGTAACGCGGGGCCTGGAGGGATGAGCGGGTTCAGGGGAGGTAACATGGGGCTGTTGGAGTCGGGGGGGGGATGTGGGGCCCAGAGGGTGGGCGTAACTGGGTCGGTGGGGGTTGGCAGGGTGATGTGGACTGGGAGGGGTTCAGTGGGGTGATGTGGGGCTGGGGGGGGGTCAGTGGGGGTCGGTGGGGTAACGTGGGGCTGGGGTGGGTGATGCGGGGGGGCTGGGGGCCGTGTCAGTGGGTGAGTGCGGGCGGGGCGGGGGGGTGATGTCGGGTGTCGCAAGGACAGGCCGGTAAGGGGATCCAGGGTCTGAGGTGGTGGTAATGTGGCGGTTGATGTGGGGGCTGGCCGGGGTCAGTGGGGCGTGATGTGGGGGTCTGGTGGTGCCAGGTAACGGTGGGGGTCCGGAGTCGTGGAGGGTAACGGTGGGGGTCCAGGGGGCTGCGGGGGGTCAGTGGAGGGTATGTGGGGGTCGGTGGGGTAACGTGGGAGTCCAGGGGGTCGGTGGGGTAACAGGCACCCCGAGTCCAGGGCCTGGCCCACGCTGATTGTGTCGCTGTCGGGTGCAGGCAGCCGGTTACTGGAGTCCCCGGGTAGGGTGACCAGACATCAAGTGTCAATAATCAGGAGGGGGGATAATAGGAGCCTATATAAGAAAAAGACCCAGAAAGTGGGACATCTGGTCACCCTGTCCCCAGGGGACCTCACCGGGAACATGTCGCATCGGAGTCCCGAGGCCCCGCTGGTGAGACTGGCGTCAGCTGAGGTCACAGCCGGGAGAGCTGCATTGGGCCTTGGTTTGGTCTCCGCAATGGGCCAGGCATCTCCACTGCGGCTGTTGGGACCACGCGTGTTCTCCCCGGGCTCCTCTTGTCACGAGGGGCGTCCCCCTTGGCAGGCGTGATGTGCTGACCCAGCCCCAGGGCGTGTGGCCTAGGGGTTAGAGCAGGGGCCATGGCGACAGCAAGTCGGGACTCCTGGGTTCTAGTCCCAACTCTGGCACAACGAGCAAGTCCCACCCATCTTGTACTGAGGTGGGGGTGTAGGCATAGAAAGTGTGTGTAGATCTACCTGACAGACCTCCGTGTCCCTAATGAGGAAACATTGCATCCTTCTGCCAGCTGCAGGTGCTTGCTTGTTGCACCACGTGATTGCTTTTATTTTGGTCCAGAGCGGGGTCAGCTCCTTGCCAGAGTAGTTCCTCGTTTTTTCTTGTTGATGGATTTTGGCAGATGGGAATCCTGCCAGCCCATCTTGACTTCTGTCAGCTTCCCCCCATTCACCAGGGGGTTAGGGTCTGCTTTGGTCGTAGAATTGGTGTTGGCAGGTGATGCAGAGCAGTGTCTCCACTGTTTTTTGCTGGCATAATGTTTCTACACGGTGTGACTGGCTGGCTGGAGGAGCTACATGTGCAAGTGCGCAGATGTCTGGGTAATATATTTGATCAGTTCTGTTTTATACAGACAGAAACTGAACTGCCCCTTGGGGTTCGGCATTGGGCATATGTACGGGTCTGGACTTGCTAGTCATCTTACCATTTTACTATATTACACTTCAAACCACCCTAAATCTCTGGTGCCTGGAAGCATGTCTCCCTGGGCAGCATGTTTGCTTGCTAACGGCTCTTTGAGGCATAAATGGTGCATCTTGCACAGGTTCTGTGCTGCTCTGGCATGCGGTATTTCCGTGTAACTTGCTAAGCTACCTCATCGTGCTGTGAAAGGGAATGAGCCCCCAGGCAATATTTCACTAGAGGACACTGGTTTGCTTAGGTTCTGCACTGAGATGCTCTTCCTATATCATTGCTAATTTGTTTGAGGCCTCTGAGCAGATCACCAAAATTGGCTGTTCTGCATTTCCCCTGGAAGGTGATGGTGCCTCCCTTGCCACTTTCACTTTTGCTTTTTGTGGATCTTGGAAAGTAAATGGCAAGTTATCAGTCCTGTTGGTTCCATGGCTAGACATGAGGGTCGCAGGTCAATACTGCACGTGTGGAAAGTGTTGTGTCTGTCATTGTTTGCTGGAGTGTTGGTCAGGAGACTCGCCTTACTCTGGGATTTCAGAGTTTGGTTGTTTTTAGTGGAAACTGGGTTGTTTCCTTTGGAAAAGTTTTGTGACTGAAACACATGCCTTTTTTGCAGTGAACAAGTGGTTGACTTCTTTGCCTTCCTGATAAGTTTCTGAGAGTGCTGGGTGCCAGGCCTGTTAGTCTTCAGTGCATAGGTCCCAAAAGGTGCAGGGACCAGTTCCCTGGTGATAAAATGTTGAAGCTCCGTTTTCTTCTGCACATTCTAGTTACAGTCCGTTGTAAGTAACGGCCTTAATGCCTGTTTCTATTTGAAGATGGTGTTGACAACAATACTCATCAGAATGACCCCCAGGGTTATCAGTCCTTCGAGCACTGCAATATTAAACAGGAGAACGAATCCAAGTACGAGAGGAGATCTCTAGACCACGAGCGTCCGGTCTTACACTCAGGTAACGTTCATTTTAAAGTCGGCCTTGTCAGCAAAACTCTTTGAAAAGTAAGATTATAACGAATGGGCATGTAATTACTGCCTTAAGTCGCTGTGGTGCCCGGTGCTCTCCTTTGCTGGTGGATCAGTCCCTACCAGAAGGAGGAAGCTTTCTGTGGTTCTCTTCCCCTCCCTTCCCCATGCTATGTGAGCCTTTGATAGGGGTTTGCAGTTGTATTGCCCCATTGTGTCGTGTGATCAAAGAACTGGTTTCAGTCTGACAAGCACTCAAAAGGCAGCATCGAGGGACGGAAGCTACACTGATCTGACGCCTGAGACTTGAAATAGCCTGTTCTTAGACAGCTCTCCAAAACCCTACGTATAGATCAGTTGTGCATTTATGGTCCAGTGTTTTGTGGTTGTTCAAGGCTAGGAACAATTTCTGCATCCCCTGGAAAAGCTGTGATTTTGATTCCCACTGGGATACAGCAGCTGAATGTATTGTTGCCAAAAAGATCACAAGACATCGGACCTTAAAATGACATCTCTCTGATCCCCAGCTTGCTTCCTGTCATCCCCCATGGTTGCAGTATTTTGCAGCCTAATAGGGCTAGAAATAATTGGAGACCAGTAGCCTGCCAAGGACGGTCGTGAACATGTGATTAGGAATAGGGAAAAAATGGAGCCCTGTAAACTAATCCCTTTTAATCACACTGGGGGAAAAGGATGAGTTATCATAGCAAAAATACCCCGGGGAGGGGTGATGGGGTTGTTAGCAGCATTGAGCAGCTCTCAGTAAAGGCAGAGGAGTCCCTGTCTTGTCATGGGTGACTAGAATATTTTAATCTCACTGCCTGTTTTAAATGCAGAGATGAAGACAGAAGTAAAGCAAGAAGAACCGGCTCCTGGTTATAACATGCCAGCTCCTGGCTATAACATGCCGGCTCCTGGCTACAACGCCCCTAGCTACAATGCACCCTCCTCTGGCTACAACACCTCCAGTTACAGTGCCCCCAGCTCTGGCTACAGTGCCCCCACTCCTGGCTACAATGTGCCTCCCTCGGGCTACAATGCACCTGATCCATCTCAGCCCAGACAGCAGCAGCAGCCACAGGGCCGCAAGAGGCCTTATGAAGAGCAGCGAGGGCGAGGGTATTACGAACACCGGGAAGATAAGAGGTGAGCTCGCGGAGGGAAACCTGAATGAGTCTCTGGTTTGTGGCAGTTAAGGACGTTTATTCCTGAGCCAGGAGCTAAGGAGAGTCCTGGAAGCTGAGTTTGGAAAGCGCTGGGAGCGTAACTTGCGTCTGTCGAAATAAGAATTATAAGGTGGTATCTCCTCTTAGAGCTTTTGGCTCTTCCTGGTTTGTGGCAGGTTCTCCTTCGTATTTAGGCTTGGAAGGATTAGATTTTTATCAGTAAAAGTTGGTAAAGATCAATTTCATCGAACACACACAGATGGGCAAAGAAAGGTCCATTGGTAATCAAGATGGGCAGAGTGAGAAAAACACTGCTTGAGAACCTACTCGTTTGATTTCGGGTTGTTTCTTGGGTATATTTTGACAATAAAAGTATAACTTTATAAAAGCTTTAACTTTTTGCATCTCCATGTCTGCTGCTGTTAAATAATCGTCTGATGCCCCTGTTGTCTGACCCTCCAGAATTTCTTTGAACTGTGAAAATTTAAATACATTAAAAAGTTAAAAGCAACTATATTATCCGTCAGTATGATAAACAATAAAAATCCAGTTCTGCCAAGCCTGCTTGTATTTAAGAAAGTGATTTTCCTTATGAAATTTTTTCCATCCAGTCTTAGTCAGAGTCATGTGTGTTTTAAGAACAGGTCTGGTTCTGTGTTCCCCACAGCCTGTTATTGGCAAGTGGCAGTTTCACCATTCTGCTCCGGAGGTTTGTTACAAGCAGTTTGCACAGGGTCAATAACTGTACCAGATGCAGGGCCTGAGGTAACATCCCGTGATGGAAGCTTTCAGTGGTCACTGTCAAATGTTCCCGGAGAGCCTCTTCACCTTTGCTTTTCTAGTAGGAGTCTCTGGTTGGAAATCCACACTGATCTGTCCCAGTGAAAGTCTGACCGTTCTGAAATCCTTCCAGGCCTTCTTCCCGCTCTTTGTCCCCAGAGCTCTGCCTTGCTGGTTGACACATGAGTAACATTGGTGCCTTGGTGTTTTTGCTCTAGGGGCCGATCGCCTCAGCCTCCTGCAGAAGATGACGAAGAAGAGTTTGATGAGACACTAGTTGCCATTGATACATGTGAGTGCAGGGGGCAGAGAATGGTGGCACCCTGCACCCCAAATACCTTTACCTGGTGGTCTCCTTCCTGCCTCTTCTCAACTTGAAAATTATCCAGGACAGCAAGAGTAGACTTCTCTAGTTTGAAGGGAGGACTCTCAGGGAGGCCCAGAGAGATACTGGCAGCTTTCTGTCCCCATAACTTGGGGGCAGGGCTAATGTGCCTTTAACACAGACTGCCTTTCTCTGTAATGCTTCCGCATTGGAATTCATAGAGTCTAAGGCCAGAAGGGACAGCTGTGGTCATGTAGTCTGAGGACTTCCCCGAATTCCTTCCTGTTTTAATTTAAAAGTGTTAATGAACACAGGTTTTACATCTGACTGAAGGTCTTTCCTGCTCTCTTGTTTATTTTTCAGCCCCCGGCGATGTTTTCGTCTCTTGTCCTTATCTGGCCCCTATCATGGTAGTACCTGAGCGTCTCATGTTCTGCAGTGTATTGATCCCCCCACCAGTCCAGTGAGGTGGGGGGTGCAATATAGGGATAGGCCCTTCTGTTCTCCCCGTCTTACAGACGGGAGCTGAGGTGGAGAGAGACAAAACAACTTGTGCCGGAGCTGGGAATTGAACTGGGACCCCAAGCTGTGCTAGGCATGCTGCAAACTTAGAGTAAATGGTGGTTCCTGCCCCACATAATTTATAACCCAAGCTGCTCTTTGTGCCAAGACAAGGTGTAACAAGTGGATGAGAGAGACAGGCAGGTCGGGGAGCGGGGGAACGCCAAGAACAGGGCTTTTACTGTATTATGGTAATGCCTAAAATCTCATTGTGCAAGGGGCTGTAGGCATAGGAGGTGGCGTGCGGTTCTTAGCCAGTCTAGTGCACTGATCACCTCCATATTGTTCCAGTTAACAACTAGACCTCCTTGTCCTCTAGATAATTGTGACCTGCATTTCAAAGTAGCCAGGGACCGATACAGCGGCTACCCGCTGACCATAGAAGGCTTCGCTTATTTGTGGTCAGGCGCCCGAGCTACCTACGGCGTGAGGCAAGGGCGAGTCTGCTACGAGATGAAGGTAAGAGCAGCATGTTGCCGCTAGCAACGTGTAAGTCACCGTGAATGGTAACTTCACCTTTCATGTGCTAGGGATCTTCCAGTGGGGAAAGAGAGCTGGATTTGGGAGCATTTCCAACAGGAAACAGGGCTTAGCCATGAAGGAGGTCTGGTTGTTAACTGGACTAACAGCAAATAGGTTCCTAACGACTCGTCTGAATATCCAGCTTCACCAAGGGGAAAGAGTGAGATGGAATCAATCTCCACGTGTACATTTCATGCCTGTTTTCATTGCCGCCTACGTAGCCTTCCTTCTGAGGAGAGATAGGGACTGTGGAGTAACAACACAGATTTAATTCACCTCCTTCCGGTTAGAGAGGAATGTCTGTCCTTTAACCCGGGTCTCCTTTTTCCGTGGAGGTGCCCGATTCACCGAGGGTGACCATTAAATCCTCTTTTTTTTTTATCAGCTGAAGCGGCAAACCCTCTTTTTTCCTCACAAGTGGCATAATCAGCAAAGTTGGCTTCCTTTGTAAGATGGTCAGACCAAAATCCCTCCACTCCTGTTGTAGGGCTAGTGACTTCAGTCTAGCCGTATCCCTCAGGCAGAGGTCAATTGGGTCAGCCTGCAATGGCTTGGTGGCCTTGGTTTCTTTCCCTGGTAGCTGTATCTTGTCCTCCTGAATCTATAGCTTCATTTTTTAAAGTTTCTGAAAAAAAAATTAAAGTGTAAGTTGCTTAGCACTTAACATGACTAAAATGTAAATCAGTGCAGGGCAGTCTTCAGACGTGGGCAGAGAGCCTGAAGCAGTAGCTTTAAAGAGATGACAGTCTTCGTTCATTTTGGCTTGGTGTTAACTCTGATGCCTAGAGGTGATGCACTGAATATCAGTGCTGACTTTCTCTGCAGATCATAGCATGTGTGCATGGGGAGGGATGGCCGGCTGAAGACCTGTCCAATCTGGCCTCGTGTTTTGGGTCATAAGTGGACAGCCTTTGGATTGTGTTTGTAACATGGGAATGCTTTGGTGCTCTTTCCAATCCCCTGATTGATTGGGCTACCAGACCACTTCTGTAGCAGAGCTCTCTTTTCACTTTCGGGCTCTGCGTAGTTACACACCACACAGCTGGAAGCAAACACCTCTAAAACTGGTTGGAGCAGGAAACAAGAATCTTCCCCAGAAGAGCTGTGCATACACCCGTACCTCCCCACACTCACTCAGGAATGTCGTGTGCGATCTGCCAGCCCAGACTATCTGCACTGGGATTGGGGAATTGAAACAGGAGGAAAACACCGTGCCCAGTTACCTACAGGGTGGTGTCATTTCCCGTCACCCTTGGTAGCTGATTTCATGAGTCTTAGCAGTAACACACAGCACGGTCCCCCCATTTGTCACACAGTCTGGAGCTGGGCAGAAAACTTCCAATTAGTAAACTGGAAACTTACAAACATCAGCTTAACTCAAGTCATGCCTTTAGCCAGTTCCTTAGTGCTGCTTCATGTAACACAGAAAATTCTTTCTGGTAATCCAGGCTGCTGGCCTCTCTCAGCTGTGGTCTGTTAAAGCTTCTTAACAGAAATCTAGGGAAGAGATCATGAGTACAAGGAGCTAGGACACCTGGCTTTTAATCTCAGCTCTGTCACTTACAGACGAGGCTAATAGGAACTTCTCCCAGAGCTGAGAGAGTTATGAAGCTTTTTTTAAAAGTACAGTTGCAAAATGTTGCTTACTGTGGCACTAAGATGGGTTCAGATTTCCTCACCAATGTTATGTAGCAAACCCATGGCTTTTAGAAAGCGTTCGGCATTTCATCTGGTGCGTCTCAGCTTGGGCTGTGAAAATGGCCGTGTCAGTTTCTCGTTCATTTCTGTTTTACTATTAGGCTCTGTTGCACTAGTACCTTGTTTTTCAGTCTTTTCACATCCACAACCCTTTGTTCTCAGTCAGTTTTCACACACACCCATTGCATTTACCATAAGAGCATCTGTGACAACGATTCTAGTTATACTGGTGTGGGGCTGGACCAGATGTCCTCTTGAGGTCCCTTCCAGCCCCCGTTTTAGTGTTTAGAGGGCTTGACCCAGAACCCATCACCTTGAAAAATCAGAGTGTGGTGCGTGGGTGAGATTTTCTTTGCTTTGGATTGTAATAAAACGTTCAGTGCCTTGGGGCTTGCAACCCATGGGTGGAGAAACCGAGTACTAGCACAATGGTTGAGTGATCCCATTGCAGGTGGTCTGGGGCAACCAGTGATTCAAAGTTGTTACTCTGAGGATCGTAGCTGATCAGGGTTGGAAGGGACCTCAGGAGGTCATCTAGTCCAACTCTTTGCTCAAAGCAGGACCAGTCCTCAACTCAATCCCCAAACGGCCCCCTCAATGACTGAACTCTCAACCCTGGGTTTAGCAGGCCAATGCTCAAACCACTGAGCTATCCCTACCCCCAACTTTGTGGAAACACTGATTTTTACGGACCCTGAATTTGGGGCCACGTTTTACTGCATGGCTGTAGATGAGACAGGGTTTTTAGGCTGGTAATTTACTTCTCTGAAGTGTCTGTCCCTGGTTCTTGCACAGACCACTCTAGGCGTTGACTTTAAAATGTAAAAGGTTTTTTGTGAACACTCTGGTTGTCTGGGCATGAAGGTCATTTAAATCTTATTTTCTGTCCCCAGATCAATGAAGAAATCTCTGTAAAACACCTTCCTTCCACAGAACCCGATCCTCACGTCGTGCGCATTGGCTGGTCCCTGGACTCTTGCAGCACTCAGTTAGGTAAGGGCTGCTGCAGCTTTTCATATGCGATGCCAAATAGACACATCGTGTTACTTCTGTGATGCACTGAAATGTTTGTAAAGTCTTTGCTGTCACTTATTGCCTGGGTACCCGTCGCCATGGCACCCAGGTGCTCATGTCCCTATATGGGGTGGGAGGCCAGTACCCTGCCAACCCCTCACTAACTGCTTATGAAGGTGTTTTCTTCAGCTCTTGGTGTGCTCCAGACATAGCCGGGCCATTCAGCTGCTGCCAGTGTTAGGGGGTGGCTTGCTCAGAGATGGGGCTTGCTTAGCCCTTTCCGTCCACTGAAAATGCCCTAGCCCCAGAGACTCTTCTGTTTCCTCTGAAAGAGGGCTATGAAGCTGGGAGCGTTGTAGCCATATGCAGCTAGCCAGGGCTAGCAGTTACCCTGAGAGGGGAGGGGAGGGCAGGGCCTGTATCCTTTCCATTAGCCTTCGGTTAAGGAAGTGGCATGTGCAACCCTATGTTTGAATTGGCCATGACCAAGCAAGCCCCTTGGACTCTCTCCTCAGGGGAAGAGCCCTTTTCCTATGGTTACGGAGGCACCGGGAAGAAATCCAGCAGCTGCAAATTCGAGAACTATGGCGAAACGTTCTCGGAGAACGACGTCATCGCCTGCCTTGTTGTGAGTATGGGCTCTCGCTGCTTCGAGGGGACCCCCCCCTTGTGCTTCCAGGGTCCCCCATCCACCCCTGTAGGCACCACTTCCAGTGCGTCCTGGCGTGGAAACTGACCTGCTGGCCGAGCATTCCACCAGTCGCAGCCCCAGAGCCACTCTTCAAAGTGTATTCAGTCTCTTCATTTCCATAGTCTCTGCTCAATCTTTCTGAGCCACTGCAGCAACCCCACCCCCTTCCCTCCCCTACAGTGATATTCTTAAATACAATGTACCCTGCCAGCACCTCACTAACTGCTCACAAGGGTATTTTCTACAGCTCTTGGGTTGCTTCAGATGTAGCTGGGTTGTTCGGCCACTGCCACTGTTATGGGGTGGCTCCCTGATCGTGTCTGTGTAACCATGGCCGTGGCTGGGTTGAATCTGCGCCCTCGGGATCTAAAACCAGTGAGCAGGAGATAAAGGACTGGGTCTCTAGGAGTTTGCTTCTGCGCAGGGAGAGGCAACCTACTTCATGCATGCCAAAGGCAGCACATGAGCTGATTTTCAGTGGCACTCACGCTGCCTGGGTCCTGGCCACTGATCCAGGGGGCTCTGCATTTTAATTTAATTTTAAATGAAGCATGTTAAAAAATGTGAAAAAACCTTATTTACTTTACATACAACAAAAGTTTAGTTCTATATTATAGACTTATAGAAAGAGACCTACTAAAAACGTTAACATGTATGACTGGCACACACAACCTTAAAGTAGAGTGAATAAATGAAGACTCAGCACAGCACTGCTAAAAGGCTGCCGATCCCTTCGCTAGAGGGAGCTTCTGTCTGCTGCGTTTTGCCCGCTCCTGAGACTAACTCAGTGCATAGGGAGGAGCTTCGCATTCTGCTTCCAGACTGTTTGCTTTGTGCGTTCGACTGCACTCTGTGTCTGGTCATTTTCACTGTGAAGTCAGCCCACTTCCTCTGTCCCCTCTGCAAGATCCCCAGGGGAAGAGAAGCAGCTTAAAACCCTGAGATTCTGATGAGGCAGGTAGTGTCAGATATGACACCGAGCTCGCTGCTGCATTCACCCCCAGGAGTGTTATCGTAGGTGGTGGTAGGGGAGAACCCCTGCTATAGGTAAGGGTTTCCTTGCAAAGTTGTGCTGGGAATTCGTATCTCCGCACGCCCACCTTCCTGCCCTCCTGGATGTCCAGTCACACACTAGTTCAGTTAGGGGCAGAGTCAGAAAGCACCTGACAGTTACTCAGACCATGCGGTAACTACCTCCCTCGGCACTGGGCTTCCACGCTGGAGCTGTCAGTTGCTCACTCTGTGCTGGCTGACCTTGGAGCAGGTTATCTTGCCAGCACTGTGCTTGCAAACAGCTCAGAGCCGGGGCCAGCAGTGGCAGGATCTTCCCCAGGACACTGGGGATGCTGTCTCAGTGGGGGGCTGTGATGTTAACACGTTTGCATAGTGCCCCAGGGTGTGGTGTTCAGCCAGTAACTAGTTCTGTTTGCCCCTCTCTCTGGCCCTGCATTTGCACTGACTCTCTTCCTCTGTAACTAGGACTTTGAGTGTGGGGAGGAGGTGGAGATGTCCTTCATGAAGAACGGGAAGTGGCTGGGCGTGGCTTATCGGGCACGAAAGGAAGCGCTGGGCGGCCAGGCGCTCTTCCCCCACGTCCTGGTGAAGAACTGCGCCATCGAGTTCAACTTTGGGCAGCGGGAAGACACCTACTTCCCCGTCCCCCCGGGCTTCACCTTCATTCAGCATGTTCCGCTGGCCGAGCGCATCCGTGGGACTATAGGACCAAAGAGTAAAGCAGAGTGTGAGGTGGGTGTTTTGCATTGCGCTGTATAATCCACATGCTTTCTGCCATGAGGCATTTACAATCCGAGGGTAAGGCTAGAGACTACTGGGGCTAACACTGAACCGTTCCCATCAGCGTGAAAACAGCACCAAACAGCACCTGGCTGCCTGCCATCAAGTGTCTCCTGGGCAGAGGGGAAGATCAGAGGGTGTTTGGAGGAGAATAGTGTGTGATGGCCTTTTACTGCCTGCAGTTCCTGTGACCAAAGATCTGAGCTGGGGTCCATCTCCCCAAGTATCCTGCCTCCAGTGGCCAGCATCTGCTGCTTCAGAACTTGGGGCAGGAACCTCTAGTGGGGGACCGGAGGCTTTAGATTCCATCCACCAGTCTTGTTTAAATTACTGTTCTCATTCTCCATATAAATCTCCAGTCCTGCTCTCAGTTCTGCTAACCATTGGATTCAGTGACCCCTTGTGGCAATGAGTTCCTCAGGCTAGTGTGCATCTCATCCAGTGGTAGCTCTGTCGCGCCACTAGACGGGAGACAAGCAGGAGTGTTGGATTTTAGGAAACATTGCCTTGTTTTAAGGGCACCACAGCTCTGGTCAGCTGGAGGAATGACAATTCTCCAGCATGGTGTAGCTGTCTGAGCACACGGCTGGGAATCAGGAGCTCCGGGGTTCTAAACCAGACTCAGGGCAGCTCTCTTGGTGCGTGGCAGCTGCAGCACCTCAGATACCACAATAATGAGCACGCTCTGAATACCTGGATGGACAGATAGGAGGGGGAGGGTAAAGTAGCATGGGCTTGTGGTTATGGTGCCAAACTGGGAATCAAAAGTCATTCCATGACCTTGAGTAGAGTCACTCCCCTGCCTCAGTTTGCCCCGTGTAAGAGCGAGTGTCTGTCTGTGTCAGAGGAGGTCTTGGACTTAGTGCGTGGAAAGGACAAAGACACTCTGTGTGTGTGTTTCAGATCCTCATGATGGTGGGGTTACCTGCTGCTGGCAAGACCACGTGGGCCATAAAACATGCGGCTGCCAATCCAGCGAAGAAATACAACATTCTGGGAACAAATGCCATCATGGATAAGATGAGGGTAAGAGATGAGCCCTTGTCAATAGCTAAGTCTCCCACTGCTGTGGATTGCTCCTCTTTCGATGATCAGAGAGGATTGTTCTGTTGGAAAGCTGTCACTCTTGTATTAGATGTGACAGGGGAGCGCTGCACCTTTCTTACTCCCAGTCCCGACTCAGCCTTTTCTTAGAGCAGATTGTTCGCTCCTTTAATTCAAGAACCTTTAAGTGGTTCATACACGTGAGTTGACCTATACGCCCTGCACAGTGAAATGGGTATTGTCCTCGTTATGTAAATTAGAGAAATGATATATCGAAAGTAATTGGCTTTCCCAGGGGTCATTGCCACAACTCAGAAAACAATCCCAAGAAATCCTGGCTCCCAGCCCCCTGCTCCAACCACTAAACCCCACTCCCCTCCCAGAGCAGAGACTGGAACCCAGGAGTCCTGACTTCGTCCTGTGCTGTAACCACTAGACCCTACTCCCAGTAGTACCACATGAGGTGCTGAGGATCCCACCCCTGCAGCAGTTCGCAGACCCCGCACTGTAATCCTGTACCATATTTTCCTTCAAGGTGATGGGACTTCGCCGCCAGCGCAACTACGCGGGCCGCTGGGACGTCCTCATCCAGCAAGCGACGCAGTGCCTGAACCGCCTGATCCAGATCGCCGCCCGGAAGAAACGCAACTACATCCTGGATCAGGTACAGAGTCCTTCACCCAGCCACCTCCCTGGCGTCCGCCTGTGCGTGTGACCAGGCTTACCCAGTGCACTGCAGAAGTGTTAACCATGTGCACATACATATACCCCTGTTGTATGTCTGGGGCTGAAGGAAAACTCCCATTGTAAACGGCACACCAGAGAAATGAGGGTTCAAACATTCCGTGGTGAGTAATAGGAAGCGCCCCCTTAGCTTAACCACACGCAGTTCCAAATATTTAGAGAGCTTTTGGAACTGAATTGATTGTTCTGTTTAAAGTGTATCCAGATAAGTGGCCGTGCAACTAAATACTGGCTTTTCAGGTCAGGGAAGATAGGCTAAGGTAAGTGCTGGTCTCTGGACGTTTCCTAGAGTGCCCTAGGGATCCATAAGTACCACTGGTGAGTAGTTTGTTTTTTGTTGGGATGGATGTCCTGAGAAGAACAGGTAAGCCCAGGTGAGTCACAGCCAGGCTGGCATCACTCAGGGTTATAGGAAACCAGACTTCCCTCCCGTTACGTGTGCAGGCTTAAACCTCATGGCTGCATTTCAAAGTCATTTAGCTTTAATGGGAATTGAGCATCTCATGCCCCTAGGAGGCTTTGAAAGAACCCTGTTCTGAAGAGCCCAGCAGCTCTGGATCTTCATCATCTAGCTGATAGCTTTCCCGGCAATCCGTACAGCTCATTATGTGCCCATGTGGGGTTCCCTGTCAGCACGCTGAATGCAAACCCTTGCTTTGGGTTAAGGCTTAAAGGCAGGGTGGCCAAAGGAAGGCACTGTTTACTGCTGATGCGGTTGTCTCGGAGATCAGAGGATGCGGATAGCATTTAGTGTCTTCCCTTTATTAAGGCACATCAGCGCCAGCCGTATTTGATGGCAGCACTCGATTTAGTCTGTCCCTGTTAACTAGGGCATACGTGTAACTGACCCACACACGTCTGTCAGTTCTGTATATTGAACCCTGAACCTGAACAATAACCCTGAAATGTAGGATTAGTGTCTGAGAATTTAAAAAAACTAATGAATACCCAGTTTGGCCTAAAAGGTGCACAAATGAGACCTATCTTTGCTTCATCCGTCTAAAATTCTGAACCCTGGTACTCTCCTTGTATAATGTTGATTAAATATGCCTTGAGCCTACAAGTGAGATCTGGGTGCCAAGCAAACTGTCGATCGTATGTGGAGTGAGGAAGCATCTTCCCCACTTGGGGCTGGAGAGTTGAGTATGTGGGTGTCTGGAAGGTTTGGAATTAGCTCCTGCTGGTTTTAATATGATACAGAGGTGAATGCAGCGAGAGTTTGAGGTTGTGTTAGAGGTTTAAGCATGTTTCCAATACAGCTGGCTGCTTTCTTGAAGAAGAGAGAATATTTTTCCTCAGCTGCTGTTGATTCTAAAATGTTTAGGTAGCTCAGTATGGAGTTTAGACTGTAACAGCGTCGTCTGTGAACTCTGTTATGGTCCAAGATCTTTTACTCTTTTGACAGCTCTAGGTTTGGCATATGCTTCTCAGGCTTTGTCCGTCTGTTTTCTCATGGTTTTCTTGGGCTGTAGCTTTTTGCAAGGTTTAATTAAGATGAAGTGTTAGTCACTGACCTGTTTTAACTGTAAAACTGCAAAGAGGTGGTTTCTGACCTTCTTGTATCTGAAGAACAAAGCCAAAAAGATTGTCCATGTACACGTCTTTCAGTAAGCTGCTACACGTTTCTGTACAGATGCTGTGATTTTATGTAAGCTGCTGTGCTTCAAGGCAAACTCCTTTGCAGAAGTGCGTTTACAAATTGACTGTGTATCTATCATATAGATGAGAGTTTAATATTTTTTTAAAACTTTTAAAGACAGAGGATTCAGGAAAGCTGCCGTGATCTCTATTTGCTGTGTTCGCTCTGTAAAACTTCCAGGGTGTCTGGCAGTAGCTGAGAAGCCTTGCTTGTTAACATTTGAAGGTGCCCTACTTGCTAAATGGCTGTGAGTTGCATCAGTTTGCCATATACAACGACCACAATGATCTGAAACTGGTAACAGTCCCTCCAAAATATTGCGCTGTTGTTTTGGGACGTTTTGTGCTTTTCTGTCCCAAAGGGTGTCGTGTATTTTGCTGAAAGTGTTGTGGACTCCTCGCTGCGTATATATGGCTAGAGCCTCTGGGTGGGCTCCGTGCCTTGGTTAGCACAGTGCCCTTTTGCACCGTGGTAACAGACTGGCTCTGAGAAAATAACGTGGCCCATTATCACGCTTCTTGCGGAAGTTAGGGGAGACGTCCAGCTATGTGCCGACTTCGGAGAGCTGGTGGAAGCACAGTCCAAGCTGCAGCCAGCCAAAAGATTGTCAGAAATCTGGCTGGCCAAGCCGACTGGTGCCTCGTTTTTGCTTTGAGTTTGAGCTAGCCTTCCTTTGGGCCATGCTAGCATCGTGCGTGCCCTGCCGGGGGGCGGAGATACAGCTAAGGGAAGGAAGCATCAGTGCTCTGAGAATGAACGCGTTGCTGATGTTTATTTTGTTGGAATTCCAGTGAGTGGTACTGTAGCCATGTAAGAGATTCAGGGCAGGTCCTCAGGTGTTGTAGAACAGTGCCGCTCACTAGATGCTGATGGAGCTCGCTGCCTTAGACCAAGGGAGGATCTGGCCCAAATCATTGAAACCCAAGTTCCATGGCTAGATCTAGTGCATTGTGCAAAGAATGGGATCCCCAGATCATCTGGAAAACCCCGCTCCAAAAGTATGAGTAAGACCCGAAGCCCTGGGCCCTGAAAGGTAACCAGTTAATGGACAGAGCTGAGTCCTCAGGGAGCAGAGATTCTCAGCTGCATTTCTCAGATTTAAGGGCAAACAGGTCTCTGTGATTGGCTTAAAACTAGTCTCTGCACCCCTGCTTGTGACTGACCTCGGGCCATTCGCAGCTGTCACCCTGCCTCTTGCAAGATAATCAGCAGAGCATGGGGTGGCGGAAGCAAATCCCCAGGTAGGAAGTGAAGCCAGGTATCTGGGTTCCTGGGTGTTCACACCAGGGCTTTGGAGCGGAGCCCAGAGCTGGAGCGCGGAGCAGCTCCAGAGCAGTGGAGCTACAGGTTTTTGCCTGGAGCTGGAGCGGAGCCAGAGCATAGCTCCAAAGCGCTGGTTCACACTGAGCATCAGGAAAAGTAGCTTAATAAGAACACGCCCCTTATCCCTTTCTGGTGTTCTCCAGGCTGCGCCCCGTGGGGTTCAGTATTGTACCAGCCCGTGTTGTGTTTGAGGGATGTGCCGCTTGCCGTGCTGCTGGCATCAGCCCGTTTCCTGGGGACCAGGGAGAGCAGCAAGGACACTGTGTGCTGTGTCAGTCCCTCACCTGGCTGAGCTGTGGTCTCAGGGTCCCCTTCTGCACCTCGGACTCACTCCTTCCTTTGTCGATCCCCAGTTCTGTGGCCCTCCCGTCAGTCGGGGGTGGGCTTTGCCCTTTCTGCTGGGCCATCTGGTAGGCCTGGACCTCCCCTGGAGTGCTGAGGAGTAACCTCGCTGCCTGGAACTGACAGCAGAGGGTGAGAGCTTCACTTTAGGTGCCACTTGGTCTTGAGAGAATGCCAAAAACTTAGAACGTGTTTAGTACGTACGACCTAGGCTCCCACTGGCTCCAGTTCTGTTAGTCTGCCGAGGGCGGGAGGTGGCCATGCTGTGCGAAGCTGGAGTGGTTGGATGTCGTGCACTGGCTTACTAGATGCTCAGCTTCAGCAGGGCTTGGTAAGAGCTTGCTGGTCTGGCTGTGAGCTGACGCTGTTTTGCTGCAGTATTCTGTGTCCTTACCTTGGATCTCTGCTGTAGCAGTAGCTGCAGAGGTTTTTCCGGCTGTGGATATTCTTTCCCGCTTTGGGAGCAGTTGGGCCTGGTCTGGGATGGGCACTTGTGTGAAATGTTGTTTCCAGCTCATCACCACCCTTGAGCACGTACAGTAGATGCTGAAGGAAACCGAAGCATCAGTGTTTCAGCAACGCACATACCTCTGGGTTTAACTGGCCTGTCGTGAAGATCTTAATCACCTGAGGAATTTTAACTGACTAGATACTTGCATTACAACAATCAAGGCTTGCATCTGTCTGTTGAGAACCATTGTACACCTCAGACAGAGTGTTAATGTAGCGTGTGAAATCGCCGAGGAGGAGATGGTTAATCCCATTTTATATTAGAACTAAAACTGAGGCTCAAAGCAAATCCAGATGTTGTGGTGGGAAATGTGCATTGTGACAAACATGTAACAAATAGTCTCATTAAACCAATGAGAACGAAATGATTTTGGCTTAACAAAGCCATAGGTTGAAGTCCACCTAAATGTCAGTTTTTAATAGGAATAAAGTTAAAACGTGAGGCTTCAGTTTCCCAGTTCATTATTTGTTCCCACCTTTGAATCTGAGATGCCTGTGTACTGAGTGGTGCCCGCGCTGTCATGGCCGTCCTCCCAGGGAAGAAAGCATCGGTTAGGATCCTCCCTTAAAACAGCATATGTGAGAAAATCCTAGCAGCTGGGTAGTCTAGCTGTGTGAGTGCTGGGTTAGATGGCTCAAAGCTGCCTCCATCACCAGCCTCTGATTCCTGTGTAATGTGCCTGTTTCCCCTTCGCTTCCTCTGTCATTCTTAAAACAGCCAGCCTGCGGGAGTGTGAATCTTTCCCGCTCCTCGGCAGTCATGGCAGAGAATCCAGTTGGTGAAAACAAGCCGGGGGAAGGGATGTCTCTAGCATCTGATCTGCACTGTCACAGAGTAGAATAAAAGGAACATGGGGCTGGAAGGGATCTCAAGAGTCAATCCCCCGTCTCCAGCTGATGTAGGATTAAGCAAACCTAGACCATCCTTGACAGATGTTTTTCTTTAAAACACCTCCAGTGACGGGGATTCCACAACCTCCCTAGGTCACCTGTTCCGGGCCTAAACTATCCTTCAAGTTCGAAAGTTTTCCCTAATATCTAACCTGAATCTCCCTTGCTACAGATTAAGCCAATTACACTTCTTCTCTCATCCTCCAGGGGCATAGAGTATGATTGATTGCCGACATCTTCTTTACAACAACCTGTGACCATGTCCCATACCCCCTCTGCCTCCCCCCAACCTTCTCATTAGACAAAATAGCCCAATTGGTTCAGCCTTTCCTCGTAGGTCATATTTTCTAAACCTCTTATTTTTGTTCTCTGGATTTTCTCCAGATTGTCCATGTCTTTCTTAAAGCAGGATGCTCCAAAGTACAGGATAGTCCTGCAGCTGAGGCCTTGCCAGTGTCCAGTGAAATGGAATCGCTCCTTCTGTCCTCAAAATAACCTTTTTAATCTCTAAAAAGATTTAAAATCAGTTGAATACTCCTAGCCAGCCTTGTGATACAGAGGTTAACCCCAGTTTAGACGGGGAAAATGAGGGGCACAAGGGAAGTCAAAGTCACATCTAGATCTCAGGTGCTAGCAACCCTGCCTCTCAGGTGCTTAAACATTAACACTGAATTCCCATGAGTCACACACAAACATTCCTTTCAGTTCACAGGTTTGCATTTAACCTGTCCGGCTTCCCACTTAAAGTGTAAATCACTCGCTTGTTTCTGAAGAAAGCAAAGCACAAACCCTTGTCTTCATGGTTCTCTCTTTGGGGAGGGAAGCAATGAAAGATCTCATTTGAATTGCAGAAAGTACCAAATGTGGACGTTCTAACATTACCACACACACACAAACCTGGCTTCTGCACCTAAAAAGGTAGGTTAGCTGTCCAGGGTACTTCACAACCATCTACATGCATGGGGGCGGGGGCACCATGGCTTCTTTCACCATTGCAGGCCACAATGCTCTGTTGGAAAAGAGAACGCCAAATAATGAACGGTTTTTGCCTCTTCTTTGTCACCATTGCTAGACAAATGTTTATGGATCTGCCCAGAGACGGAAAATGCGTCCTTTTGAAGGTTTCCAACGCAAGGCCATTGTAATTTGTCCCACGGATGAGGATTTAAAAGATCGAACAATAAAGCGCACTGATGAGGAGGGGAAGGATGTGCCAGATCATGCAGTGTTAGAAATGAAAGGTAGGATCCTAGAAATGAACAAACCGATCCACAAACCACATGCGGCCAAAACACCTGTTGTGTTGTTTAAGAGCTGGAAAGAGACTCATTTTTGGTTTGAAATGCTGATCCTGCGATTGATCTTCTGTCCTCCCATCCTTTTGTCTCACTGGTCGTCATCTTCCATCTGTTCTTCCCCCGTGCTTCTCCTCTGTCCTTGACAAGAGATGCTATAAACCCAAGCTGACTTTGTTCCAGTGGGGAAAATGTTATGTGTCTTTCATGTTATCCTCCCAGAAACCAATAATCAGAGCAAGGCTGGGGGTTGTTTCTTTCCTCTCCCACAACAACAGGAAAAAAGTCTTTCCCCCGAGATCATGATTCTGTCCAGATGAAAGTGACTGTCTGGTTCCCCTGTGGCTGCATTTCTCGCAGCTGGACACAAGGGGGCAGGAGAGGTGACTGGTACTTGGATGCAGTGGAGACCAGTGTGTGTCTCTCCCCGTCATTGGCTGGGGGGGGATGACATCATGCTTACATCATTTTTGTGGTTTATGGTGTCTCTTCCCTTCCTGTTCACTTTTGCCTTCCTGTCTCTCGCCTCCTTTCTGGTGGTCTGACATCGTGGCGCAAAGCTGGGCTCCCATCCACTGCAGCATTTGTCCCCCTGCCAGACTTCTTCCACCTAGCTCACGTCTCTTTTCTTCTCCCCTTCACCCTCTCGCCGGGCCCGCAATACAGCCAACTTCACACTGCCGGAGGCTGGTGACTTCCTGGACGCGGTGATCTACATTGAGCTGCAGCGGGACGAGGCTGAGACGCTGGTGAAGCAGTACAATGAGGAGGGCAAGAAAGCCGGGCCCCCACCGGAGAAACGCTTTGACAACCGGGGCGGCGGCAGCTTCCGGGGCCGCGGGGGCGGCTTCCAACGCTTCGACAACCGCGGGGGGGGCAGCGGCCCGCAAGGAGGCAGTCGCGGTGGCTTCCAGAACCGAGGGGGCAGCGGAGGTGGCTTCCGGGGCGGCGGGGGAGGAAGCAGCGGAGGAAGTGGTGGCGGCGGCGGAGGAGGAGGAGGTAGAATCTCACCTGTTCCCCACCTGCGCTTCAGAGCCCAGGGTCAGAGCTGTTGGTGGGGGAAGTCTGAGCACGGAGCTAGGCCGACACGGCGGCCGGAGGCGGGTCCTATGGAGAGCTGAGTTTGGTTCCCACGTTTGCCACAGAGCGTCTGTGTGCTCCCGGGCAGTGCTCAGAGGGTGGGGTCTCCAAGGTGCCGCAGGGCTTAGGGGCTCACGTCCCATCTGCGCAGCATGGGGTGCTGATCCTTTTATCCACCCCATGTCTAGTGAGACTGTAAACTCTTTGGGGCAGGGAGTGTCTGCCTGTGCAACCCCGCACCCTGTGGACGGGGAGGCAGGCTCAGTCAGGATCTTTGCAACCCCACCAGTACAATGCAGGGGGGTCAGTCTCTGTGGGTGTCTGTGCAGCCCCCAGCCCAATGACAGGGGTCCTCATCAAAGCCTTTAGGTGCGAAGGGGTCTGATCTTCACTCCTTGGGGAGAGTGGGCTGCGCTGCTTTTGAAGAACTGCCCTGAGGGGTGGTTTTCGAGTGCTGGGCCCCATCGCATAAACAGCCACAAGGGTTTATCAGTGAGACATGTTCCTCTTGGGTGTAGGGGAGATTTCTGTTGACAGCCCCTGCTTTCTCTGCCAGGCTTCAACCGGGGCAGCTACACCCAGAATCGCTGGACAAGCGGCACCAGAGACAACAACTCCAGCCCCCGGGGCAGCTACAGCCGGAACACCCAGCCGCAGAGCAGCTACAGCCCCGCTCGCAACCAGAGTAGCTACAAGCCTCCCAGCAGCACGCCCCCCACCCCCAGCAGCACCCCCAGCAGCTACAGTCAGCAGCAGCAGGTCAGAGAACTGCCCTCGGTCCCAGGGGCTCTGGGCACCTTCCCCACCCACCTACCTGGCTGACGTCGGTCATGGCTGGCTTGTTGCTTTCTCTCAGCCTCTCCCCAGGAAGGATCATACCAATGGAGCAGGCTTGGGAGGGTGCTTGAGCGCTGCTCTGTGTTTGGCTGGCCAGAGAAATTAAGATCATTAAGCTGGAGTTCTTTGAGGTGGCGCATCCCAGGAGCAGGAATGTGCACAGGCCATCCTGGAGAACCTGCATCCCACCCCCTTTCCATAGAGCCTCCATCTTGTTTCCATCTTGGGCCTCTTCCCCCCCCCCCCCCCCGCCAAAAAATACAAAAAAAAAACACCAACCACCGCCCACAGCTTTGGAATATCTTCGGAAGAAGGTCTAGAGGTTGTCCCCCTCTCCTAACTTTCCCTCCCACATTGTTTATCTAGTTGCTCGAACACTAGTAAGGTGAAATTAAGCGCTCCTGCTCTTTCATCTGTTGTTCTACACTTTCCCCCCTGGTATGGCTCACGGAGCGGGGGTGAGTAACACCCCCCCCCCCCAAAAAAAACAAAAAAAAAAAACACCACCACCACAGCTTTGGGAATATCTTGGAGAAGTCAGGTTTCCCTCTCAACTTTCCCTCACATTTTTCTAGTTGCTGAAAGTAGGAAGTGAAATGCTCTCCTGCCTTCTCTTGTTTTTACCACTTTCCCCCTTTTCTCAGGGCGGGTAAAAAGGAAGGGGTTTTTTTCAGTGGGGCAAGACCCCAGAAATGTGAAAGCTTTTCATTTTGAGACGTCAGAAGTCAGACAAGTTGTGGGCGTGATGGGGGCTCTGGGGGAGGTTGGCTGGCCTGCATGAATCCTGGAATTGTCAGGCTGGGCGGGAACACATGGTGGGACTGCAGGTCAGGAACGGCCCCTTCTGGATTTCTTCTGAATTTTTCATTTTTCCCCCTGGAGTGAAATTGACATTTCCTTTCTTGGCTGGTTCTGCTCTCTCTTCCCTGGCTTCTCCAGCGGGCGGCCGTGAATGCCGAGCCCCGTGAACGCACAGTCCCCACAAAGAGAGTGGGTGCATGCTGGGGTCACCCTGAGCCTGCCCGGGGGGAATGTTTCCTGCCTGTTCACCTCAGGGCAGCTCAGCAGTTGACCCATTCCCTGTAGGATGCCGCTGCTGGGCAGCGTGGAGAGCGCCTGCGAATGGTTGTCAGTGAACCATGCCGCACAGTAATAATCCTATGTCTTTCGTTACAGCCAAGTTACCCTCAGCCCTACACCCAGGCAAGCTACACCCAAGGAGGAGGGTACACTCCCAGCTACAGCTATGGAAGCTACAGTGGTTATAGCCAAAGCTACACCCAGCCTCCACCGCCGACAGCACAGACCTACAATCAGCAGAACTACAACCAATACCAACAGGTAGGTGGGAGACAGGCTCTTGGCCAAGCGATGACCTGGCTGGAGGGTAAGCTAAGGGTGTATCTGACCATAGGACGAATTGATGCTTGTAGGGAAGGAGGAGTGGCCCATGCATAGGACTGAGGGAAGGAAGTTTCCATGTTTCACCCTGGCTCTGACTGGTTTGCTATGAGCGTGGGCCAGTCACAGAACTTCCCTTCACCTCCTTGCGGTTAGCGGAGAAGTTGAGGATCAGTGTGATGTTTGCGGTGTCCCCGGGAGAGCTCAGGCAGGTGACTTCCAGCAGCAGTCGTCCTAGGCTGTAATTCTGTCTCGAAGCTGATTGTAGAAATCAGCATCGATACTGATCTGTTGGCTTCCCAAACTCCTTCCTGGTGCCTGAGGATCCATGTGAGATGCCCTTGTGCTCTGGCTAGTCATGTAGAGCGTGTGCGTGCTAATTGTACTTCACAGAAGATAATCTAAACCCAGGGGCGTCTGCCCCAGAGAGATTAGCCTTGAGGCCCATGGCCGATGTTCACCGTGGCCGGGCGAAGGTGCTCTCTGACTCAATGGACTTTACCGCACTCCTGGGCAGGGTAAGCAGCACCCCTACAGATCCCACCTTACAACGGGATGGCCAGGCTGCACGAAGGGTTCGTTGCTGTGGAGCAGAGTATTGCAGCAGCACCTGAAGGCCAGGCCAGGCCCCTCTGGGCTTACAGCCCTGTGCATGCCAGAGGGTGTGCCAGTCTCAAAGGCCAGTGTGCCGGTGCTGCGGATGCCACATCTGCAGAGCGCATCTCAGAGCCTGCAGCTCCAGGACGAAAAGGTTGGTCAGCAACGCCCCTCCTTGGGCGCAGCGTGGGGCTCTGCCATCAGGGTGAGCCCTTCGGTGCAGAAGAGAGAGCATCCTTGGTGCGTTCCCAGACTGGGGAACAAACGCCCCAAGGACTAAGGATCAACCCTTCCACTCCCAGTGCCGGGCACGCTTCTCCAACCTACCTCTCCCATAGAAAGACAGCAGCGCAGATCTGTAGAAAGTCCCTGTCAAAACGCTCCACTACCCGCTTCCCCCGGGAGAGACCGACATGCAACACAAGTTAGTCACGTTGCATAGTGCGCTAGGTGAGTAGTGGAGAATAAGAACAGCTCTTCTCTAGTACATAGCGGATCTCAAAGCACTGGCCGAAGGAGGTCAGTCTGGCCGTCCCCATGGCTAGCAGAGGTAAGAAGGGACTTTCCTACAGTCACCCAGTCAGTGCTCAAACCACTGGGCTATACCCTCACTTGTAGAGTCTTGTGTCTGAATTGGGTAAATCCTCGGGAGAAACACGGTCTGGTGGTGCTGGGGGCTGCCTGCCTCACCGGCACACTGCCCAGCACTAACTCTGTCATCTCCCCCCAGTACGCCCAGCAGTGGAGCCAGTACTATCAGAACCAGAGCCAGTGGCCTCCATATTACGGCAGCTACGACTACGGGAGCTATTCGGGCAGCTCCCAGGGAGGCTCCAGCGCTCAGTGAAGGCCAGCAGGAGCTAAGGAGATCACACCCCTGCGTCTTTCTCTGGGAGCGGCCTGCAACCCCTCGGGAAACCTCCGCGTTTTCACTCAGCGGCTCCGTCAGAGCGCTTCCTGATCATCTTTGGAAACAGGCAGGGGAAGTGGGACTTCCACCCCTTGTTTTCTCTCTGTAGTTTTGACGATGAATGCGTTTCCTTGTACACTCTCAACAGACAATGGCATGCTCCCTTCTTCCTACCCTATAAGAAAGTTGCATTATTTCTCTCCATGTGTTTAAAACCATCTCCTTTCTATTTTTTGACTCTAAAAATGGTAGGATCTTAACCAGCTCCCCTGTTCTAGGTACTGTACTCCCAGGCCAGGACTCTCCTTGTCTAAAATCTACAATAGCGAAGGGCCAGCTCTGGCCCCTGATAGCCTTCTCCCTTCTCCCCTATGCTAGACAATTGTGCTAGTGAGAACTTCCAAGCTTCCAAGACTTCACAGCAGTTCAGTGTCAATCTTTCCTGGAGGTGTTTTATTCATCTATTCTGCAAAAGGTTTTTAAAATAAAGAGGGAGGGGAGATGGCTGTTTTATGGTAATTATGCTTTTTTTTAGATTTTATGTAACTTTTTAGGGTGGGTCAGCAGCTGTTAATATTTCATCAAGATAACAATTTCTTTGCTCAATCCAGGTGAGAAATAAAAGAAACCATCTTAAATGTGTAACTTTTTATACAATGTCTAAGTTTCTGTAACTTTGCACATGCTTTGTTTTGAGTTGAATTGTAACAGCTTTTTGTATTTGGAGAAAGAGTGAATATTGAACTTTAATGTCTTGGTGTTTTTCTTTCCCCCCTTTCATAAATCCTCTGGGGGGGTTTAAAAAAATCCATTTGATCGTTAACATATCCCATCCTAAGCCTCCACTTTATGGAAAATAGCAGGCAGTGTATAGCTAATGGATCCCATTATCTGTCTGCCACAGCTCTTGTGTACTAGCTGCTGCTAAGCCATCTAAACTTCAATCAGACGAACACTTCAGCTGATTTATGCATGAAAAGTGTCTCTTCAAAGCAGCTCTTTACAAAACTGTAATGTCACTCAGAAATATATCCAGGGAGAGTTTTGGAAAAAGCTTTTTCAAAGAAAGTTTGTTTTTCAAGACAGCACCTTCCCTGGCTGTTTCCCAGAGAGAGAGAAATTGATTAGCTCCATCTCCTTGGCTTGTTCATAAGCTAATGTGAAATTTGACACATCTGTTCATTACCTAGGCTTAGTGAAATGCAAACTACGTGGCATAAACAGGGGAAAGTTAACTAGATTTTTAAATGTCCTTGTTTTTAATAGGTAAGGGTCTCGGTCTCTCTCTCTCTCTCTCTCTCTCAAAATGTGGGGCCAGATCCCCAGTTGGTTTGGCCCAGGAATTTTAAATTGATTTGCATCCGTTTTCAAATCCTTCAGTAAAAGCCACCCAGTGCTTTTGGACACCAGAGGCTCAATTCACCACCACCCTACTTGTTTTGTCACTTACCAGTGCAGCGTTCCCGTTTTCCCTTGGCCTCTTGCCACTGGGGTAAATGATCACCCAAGCTGTGCAGCTCAGCCATGGAGTGAGACCTGGGTTTCTTGCACAGCTGCTCTGCCAAGAGCTTGTGAGCAGCCCCAGTGGCATCAGACGGATTCAGAGCTTGAGCCTGGCATTGTAACTGTGCTGGGGGTGGGACGGGGCCCTGTGCAGATTCACACTCTTAGAACGGAGGAAAAGCCGTACTTCCTTTAGCATACCAAATGTGACAGTCCAAGACAAGGCCGAGACCACAGATTGGACAAGAGCTGCATGGAGGTACCGTAAGGAATCTAGCGTGTATATAAACTTGGCAGAATTGGGTTTTTTTTAATGATTTCAACAGATGGCTGTTTATTTGAAAGCACTTTTTTCTGTTTTTAGTGATGTAGATTTTCACTGTTTGGGGAAATGCTGGAGGGAGGGTCAGACAGTTACTGAAGGAGAGCCATGGAGGTTAGCGCTGTGTAACCGTTAAAACAAATTGTCAGAATATACAAAGTAAATTCCTTGAATCAGATTCCACGTTGTCAAGCAGCATTTTTCTTTCTTGCCTAGCTGTACATTTTTATTGATGGAAATATTTTTTGGTAGTGGGTGTGTGCAGTGAAATTGACCTTTGGCAGTGATCTGCTCCTTCCGAGCCTACACCACTAGGCAGCAGTCATACCCCTCTCGTTGTTGAAACAGCTCCCTTCCTGGGGGAGGTGAGGGAGGCAGACCAAGCTGCAGTGAGCCCTGCTCTTGCTAAATGAGTGAAGTTTATGAAACATGGGGAGGACAAAGTCTTCTGGGAAGGTTCCTTGTGTGCAGAGCTGGAACAGGCCATGCAATCATTCCAACCAGGATAATATGATGTGATGGAGGCACTAACCAGAGCTGAGCTGGATAAGATGCCCTGGATGTGAAAATCTCCCTGCCCCTCTGGCAATGCACTCTGCACTTGCTGTCTCAGAATGGAGGTGCGTTTTGACACCTCCCTGGTACAGCACAGAGAGCTACTGATGTGAAAAGCATGGTCTAAGAGATCGGTGGTAGCTTGTCACCTTTAAGGGGAATAAAATGTGCATCTCCAGGGAAGCCTGTTCACTCAGCAAAGCCTTTGGTGGGTAACCTGTCCACCAAAAAGTATAGATCCCTCTGCTCTTTTCCCTCCGACACCCTGCTGGACCACTAGCTCGCTTCCCCATGCAGCAGCATCTGAACCCCATCTAGCCCAGGGTCCTGTCTTCTGATAACGACCGTTCCCAGATGCTCCAAAGGCAATGAACGGAGCAGGGCAACAGCATGATCCATCCCCTGTTGTCCACTCTTAGCTTTTGGCAGTCCGAGGTTTAGAAGCAGCCAGGGCCTGGGACTGTGTCCCTGACCCTCTTAGCTATTAGCCCTTGATTGAATGCATGCTACCTCCCAGTCTACTCTGAATGGATTTTTCAGCTGGCTTCTGGAGTTTGTACTACCACCTTGGTGTATTTTCCCTGGCATTTCACAGATTACAAAGCCTGAGGGGACTGGGCCTACTGCGGTGGTCTCGCCTCCTGTACAACAAGCCAGAGAACATCCTGGCATTAATTCCTGTCTGAACCTGAGCAGATCTTTTGGGGGGGGACCAATCCTGGCTTGATGTAAAAGCCACAACCCCTTGGTAAGTTGTTCCAGTGGTTAATTTACCTTCTGCCAGGCTTTCAGCCAGTGGCAGGTGTGAGGCCGGGGGGAGCCCCCCACCCCATGAAATATCAGATCCCTGCACTGCCTGGGACCAAGTCCCCCTGCAGCAAGATTTCCCTCTGTATCTGCAGGGAGTCCCCTGGCAGCTGCAGCTGCCCCTGGGCGGATGATGTGGGGGTGGGGGCTGCCCCCCAATCTCCCCCTTTTGAATGAGCCTCGAGCACAAACAATGACCCTTCCCCACCCCTAGCGGAACGGACGTGGCCCGGAACTAACGTGGCCGGGTCGCGTTCCCTCCTCCCTGCGGGGGGGACCTTTTGGCCGCGGACCTGCGACCCGGAAGTTCCGGTTTGGCCTGGAGCGGCGCGCGGGATGGAGGCGGAAGTGGGGGGCCAGGCGCGGCCGCCCCCGCCGGGTGAGAAGCCGGGCAGGGGTGTCACGGCCAAAGAGGTCCCCCGGGACCCTGCGCCGACCTGGGGGCGGCCCTGGGGCCCCGAGATCTGCCCTGACCCCCCCCCGCGGGGCCCCCGTCATCTGGGGGCGGGGCTGGATGTGGGGCCCACATGGCCCCAGCAGCCCCCCCATTACTGTGAGGGGATCAGGCTGGTTGTGGGGTCCCTTCCCCCCACCCCCCCGCCCCAGGTCAGCCCTGAACCCCCCTGGGGGAGCCCGGCGGCCCAGCGTTAATTCCGGGTCTCATCTGCAGGTAGCGCCGGCGCCCAGGAGCAGCAGGAGCCGGAGGCTGTGCCTCCCCCGTCGTTGGCAGAGAGCCCAGCCCCACAGGACCCTCCCCCCAGTGCCAACAGGGTCACCGACCCGCCCCGGCACACGTCGCACTGGGGGGAAGGGATGATGGACAGGCCAGCCCCACAGGACCCTCCCCCCAGTGCCAACAGGGTCACCGACCCGCCCCGGCACACGTCGCACTGGGGGGAAGGGATGATGGACAGCCCAGCCCTGGGGGACCATCCCCCCAGGAGGAATGGGGTCACTGACTCCCCTCGGCAGACGTGGCACTGGGGGGAGGAGGTGCCGGCGAGCCCAGTCCCACAGGACCGGCCCCCAAAGAACACCGAGGTCACCGACCCGCCCCGGCACCCATCGCGCTGGGGGGAAGGGATGCAGGCGTTGCCAGCCTTAGGTGACCATTCACCCGACAGCAGTCGGCTCGGTGAACGGCCGCAGCACCCGTCCCAGTGGGGGAGAGGGATGCCGGAGCCCAGCCATGCTGCGGGTTTGGCTCAGAAGGAGTCCGGGGCCCAGGAGCCGGTGGGTCCCCCCGAGGTGGGCGAGCAGGCCCTGCTGGCCATGCTGATGGCCGTGGCCGACAGCCCGCTGCCGGTGCGCAGCCAGCAGAAGGACGAGCCGGATCTGACAGCGGAGGAGAAGCTGGCCATCCTGCGGGCCCTGTATCGGGACAAGCCCGTGGTCTTCCTGGAGCGCTTCCGGCGGGCCCTGCGCGTCGAGCACCTGGGCTGCTTCGCCCACCTGGCCGCCCGCTACGAAGTGCGCTTCTACTGCGATGAGGTGCACCGGGCCGCCCGCGGCAAGGCCGGCCACACCCGGGTGCGCAACAAGAGGTACGCCGCCCTGCAGCAGCTCATCAAAGGTACGGGGCCGCCTGCCCCTCCCTGCACTGGGGGGCTCTGCTCACAGGCAGTGGCACGCTGGTCCTGATGCTATGGGGCACGGACCAGCAGGGGGTGCCCTCCCCTGGCAGTCGGTGCTGACTCCAATGCCCCGCGGCAGCGCTAGGGGGCGCTGTGCTGCGGGGGGGTAGGTCGGTGCCCACTGCGTGCCCTGGCTGGAGGCTGTCTGAGCACAACCTGGCCATGTCAGCGCAGCTGCCCCGGCACAGGCTGCCATGGTAGAGGCTAAGGATAGAGTGGGTTAGAGACAGCAGCCCTGTCTGTGGGGGATCTCTGCAGGCTGAGCAGTGGAGTCTAGTGGTTAGAGCGGGGGGGGGAGGGGCTGGGAGCCAGGATTCCTGGGGTCTCTCCCCAGCTCTGGGAGGGGAGCAGGGGCTGGTGGTTAGAGCAGGGGTTTCTAGGAGCCAGGACTCCCAGGTTCCATCCCGGCTCTGGGAGGGGAGTGGGGGCTGATGGTTAGAGCAGGAGCCAGGACTCCTGGGTTCTGTCCCCAGCTCTGGGAAGGGAGTGGGAGCTGCATCTACCCTGGAGTGCCCCAGAAGCCCCCCAGCCCTGGTGCCGTGGCTCCGGCCCCTCCACGCTCTCTTTGCCTTGCAGGGGGGGAGTATTTCAGCGACGAGCAGATGCGAGCGCGGGAGCCCCTGCTCTATGAGCAGTACATCGGGCAGTACCTGAGCGACGAGGAGCTGCTGGCCCTGGGCAACCAGCCACTGGCCAGCCCCTGCTCCCTCTCCGGCGTCCTGCTCGACTCCTACCAGGAGCAGATGCTCCAGCTGCGGCTGCACATCCAGCAGGAGCAGGAGGACGCCTGCATGGAGGAGGAGGAGGATGACGACGAAGGTCAGTATGTAGTCTGGCTGGGCGAGGGGAGTGGGGTCTAGTGGTTAGAGCAGGGGGCTTGGTGCCTGGACTCCTGGGTTCTCTCCCTGGCTCTGGGAGGGGAGTGGGGTCTAGTGGTTAGAGATGGGGGAGGCTGGGAGCCAGGACTCCTCTGAGTTCCCTCCTCACTCTGGGAGGGGAGTGAGATCTGCCATCCCGTCACTGGCTCTGTGGCTGGTATCCGTCCCCTCCTTGCTGATCGTGCCCTCTCTCCTTGTCAGGTGAGGAGTCCAGCTCAGCCTCGGACGCCTGGGTCCCTGACACAGAGGAGAAGGCCTTCCTGCGGGAGGAGTTCACCAGCCGCATGCACCAGCGCTTCCTGGACGGCAAGGACGGTGACTTTGATTACAGGTGAGGGGGGCGGGTGCCGGGTGTCACTCACTGGGCCACTGCCCGGGGGGGGACAGCAGAAGTGGGGCTGGTGGGAGGGGGGCAATCTGTATCTGTCCCAGCTCTAGGAGGGAGAGAGGTCTAGTGGTTAGACCGGGTGGGTGGGGCGCTGGGAGCCAGGACACCTGGGTTCTGTCCTGGGTCTGGGAGGGGAGTGGGGTGTACTGGTCAGAGCAGGGGGGCTGGGAGCCAGGACACCTGGGTTCTGTCCCCGAGGTCACAGCTCTGGGCTCGTTTTCTCCCAGCGAGGTGGACGAGAACCCGGAGTTCGACAATCTGGACATTGTGTCGCGGGACGAGGAGGAGCGTTACTTTGACGGCGAGGAGTCCGAGGAGGCGGAGGAGATGGAGGCAGAGTACGGGGTCCCCTGCCCGCCCCCCCCAAAGCCTGGCACCCTGATTGGAGGGCGGGACGCAACTCATGTGCAGTAACCCAGACTCCTAGTCTGTGACCTGGGATCCTTTCCCCATATGCTCGCCCCAGGTTGCTCCTGACCTGTGAGCCAGTCCAGACAGGTACCTTTATGTCAGGGGGGTCCCTGCCCCCTTCTCTCCAGGACTGGGGCACCCCCACCCCCATGGGCTGTGTGAGTCCCACATCCATGGCTCTCGGGGCAGCCCAGATTCTGCCCTGGCCCTGTCTCTGAGCCTCCGGGCCCCCAGGGCGAGAAGTGTCCCAGCCGCGTGGCCAGGCCCAGGGCTGCACCGGGAAGCAGCCACTCAGGGGAACGGCCCCCCCCTTGCTGGGGCTGGCCTGGGGCAGGGGCCTGTGGGGCGGGGGCAGGCCTGGAGAGGGGGGTGGGCAGCAGCAGAGCATGGTCACAATTAAAGCTTTTCAATAACAGGTTTTGCAACAGCAGCAGTTTGGTCCTTTCGGCTTGAAAATCCTGCAGCTTGAGCTGGGGCACCAGGTAGTGCAGGGGCCGAGAGCCAGGACTCCTGGGTTCTCTCCCCAGCTCTAGGAGAGGAATGGGGGCTAGTGGTTAGAGCAGGGGGGGGTGCGAGAGCCAGGACTCCTGCGTTCTCTCCCCAGCTCTGGGAGAGAAGTGGAGGCTAGTGGTTAGAGCAGGGGGGGCCGAGAGCCAGGACTCCTGGGTTCTCTCCCGGTTACATGCACTGCCGGGTGCCAGCAGGGGGCAGCACAGGCCAAGGCACTGGGTGAGCGCACAGGATAGCTCTGCTGGCGCTGTGCTGCAGGGCGGGTAGGTTGGTGCCTGCTGGGTGCCCTGGCTGGAGGCTGCTTGAGCATGACCTGGCCATGTCAGCCCAGCTGGTGCCAGCTGCCCCCCACACAGGCTGCCATGGCAGAGGCTAAGGACAGAGTGGGTGAGAGACAGCAGCCCTGCCAATGGGGGATCTCTGCAGGCTGAGAAGTGGAGACTAATGGTTAGAGCAGAGGGTAGGGGGCTGGGACTCCTGTGTTCTATCCCGGCTCTGGGAGGGGAGTGGGACCTGGTGGTTAGAGCAGAGGGGCTGGGAGCCAGGATTCCTGGGTTCTGTCCTTGCTCTGGGAGGAGAGTGGGGTCTAGTAGTTAGAGCGGGAGGGGCTGGGGACCAGGACTCCTGGGTTCTCTTCTGGCTCTGAGAAGGGGGGTGATGTCTAGTGGTTGGAGCAGGGGGGCTGGGAGCCAGGACTCCTGGGTTCTCTCCCAGCTCTGGGAGGGGAGTGGGGTCTAGTGGTTAGAGCAGGGGGTTGGGAGCCAGGACTCCTGGGTTCTCTCCCAGCTCTTAGGAGGGGAGTGAGGTCTGGTGGTTAGAGCAGGTGGTAGGGGGCCTGGGAGCCAGGACTCTTGGGTTCTATCCCCGGCTCTAGGAGGGGAGGGGAGTCTGGTGCGTTAGAACAGGGGGGCTGGGAGCCAGGACTGCTGGGTTCTCTCCCAGCTCTGGGAGGGGAGTCAGGTCTAGTGAGTAGAGCAGGAGGGGCGGGTCTGTTCCTGGCTGTGCCAGGGGAGCACTGCCTAAGCATCACCACTGGGTTTGCTGGAACCGGGTTGGGCTCCTGGCCCCTCGCTCTGTGATGAGTTACTTTGCCTCTCCGTGCCTCAGTTTCCCTTCCCCCAGGTGCTAGTCAGTCTCTGTTGAGTGGTCAGGAAGCTCCAAGCCTCAGCGCCCTGCCAAGCTCCTGCCAGGCAGCCCCAGGCTCTGCTTGATTCTGCTGTTTTTGGGGGAGGGGGGCCGGGGCCAGCGCAGGGACCTTCCACCAGGGGATTTGCCATCAGGCGCCGTGCCGCTAGCCGGCGGGGGAGCTGAGCCTCCTGATCGAGCCTCCTGATCCCTGCAGGTGACTCACTTTCCCTCACCGGTTTCACTTCCTTTTGGGGTTTTCGATCCCGTCCCAGCTTCCCTGTGGGAAATTCCACCGGCAGGTGGGGGTGCTGCCGCTCAGCTGACTGCTCAGGGGTGCGGAGCCTGGGCAGGAAATACCTGCCCCAGCCAGGTTCCTCTTCAGGAAGGGAAGCCAGTTCCCCAGGGCAGGCCCAGCTCGGTCCCTGCCCGGGATTCCTTGTCTGGGGCCTGCGTCACAGGCCTGGCCCCTTGTGTCAATTACAGCAGCCTCAGAGCTGCTCTCAGTTCTGCTCCCCCTACCCCCCTGGGGGCAGGGCACCCCAGCATCTGAGATCCGCCCCTGGGGGCAGAGAATAACCACAGTGCCACACCCCTGCTCTGCCCCTTAGCCG
This sequence comes from Chelonoidis abingdonii, assembly GCF_003597395.2. Taxonomy (NCBI): domain Eukaryota; kingdom Metazoa; phylum Chordata; order Testudines; family Testudinidae; genus Chelonoidis; species Chelonoidis abingdonii. The sequence goes on from NC_133779.1 coordinate 1,809,045, forward strand.
GGGTGACCCCGTGTGAGGAGATTCTCAGGGGCCTGACTCCTCACCCCAGCTGTCCCGTGGAACTCACCGCCGCTAGATCAGACCCGGCGTTGGCAGCGGGGAGAGGTGGGGCCCCCTGGGGAAGGAGCGAGCAGTGGGTGATTCTCACCGCCCGGCCGCACTCAGGGCGGGGGGTCAGCTCGGTACTGCCGCCTCCGTCAGCTTGGAGTGAGCGCCAGCCGGATGCTGGGGGATGTGGGGGGGTGATCTCTGCCCACCTATGTGGGTCTCACCCCCCCCCCCGACACACACACACAGACACATCTCTGCCCTCGTGTTTTGGGTGCCCGGGGCTGGCTCTGGCCCCGCTTGGCCCCAGGGTCGAAGCAGAGACTGTGGGAGAACGGGGGGCGGGGGCAGCAGGGCACGTGGCAGATCACTGGGGTCACTCGGCCCCTGGGCCCCCTTTGCTGAGTCTGTGCCCTGGGGAGTGGCTGGGACTCTTACACCCTGGCCAGCACCCCCGAGAGAGGCCAGGCCCTGTCCCCATCCCCATCCCTGGTGCGAAACACGAGGACCCTGCCCTGGCTCTTTGCTGCCGTGGATCCCGCCCCCAGGGGCTGCATGTTTGTGGGGCGCCCGGTTGCGAGGATCTCTGAGGTCAGCGCTCAGCAGGGAGCCCTCTGCCCGGACCCAGCTGCAGGGGGCTGCTGATCCTGTTGGCCCTGGGGGGCTTCTGCCTGCGACGAGTTTGCCGGGGCTCAGCACAGGTGCTGCATGGCAGGAGCTGGGGGGCAGAGTTGGCACAGGAGGGACAGGAGGAGGGAGCTTGTCCCACTGGTCCCTCCTTACCTCGCTCTTTCCCTGTGCTCCGGGGAGCCCCCACCAGCTCGGCTGTGGGGACCTAGCCCCGATCGCAGGCTCCTGCCAGGATTGGGCCCTGCCTGCACCACAGCTGCCCCCCACACACACACACACCCCATCTCGGCTCCAGCCATCCACACGCCACCACTGCAACCGCTCCCACAAACCATTTGGAGGGGCATGGGGTGTAGTGGTTAGAGCTGGGGGGCAGGGTGAGCAGGGAGCAGAGTCAGGGCTGGGAGCCAGGACTCCTGGGTTCTTTCCCGGCTCTGGGAGGGGAGGGGAGTCTATTGGTTAGAGCAGGGGGCTGGGAGCCAGGACTCCTGGGTTATCTCCTGCTTTATCAGTGATGTGCTGGAGGATCTGGGGGAGCCCCCTGCCTCTGTCTGTGCAGCGCCCGGCGTGGCGGGGCCCTGATCTCCCCCAGCCAGGTGCGGAGGTGCTGGGAGAGCCCCAGCTCTCGGGTGGGGGCTGGCAGCCGCAGCAGGGCTGTTCTGAGGGGAAGCACAAGGGGTGGTAGCACAGGGGGGTCCCTGGGGCTCCTGTCAGGGCCGGGTGGGGGGACGGCTGGGCTATTCCTGTCCCCAGCACTGGGTAATTCAGGTGCTGCCAGCGCGGCTTTGTCAGCGACTGCTCCCGGCTAGCCCACGAGGGCACCGCGGAGAGTGGGGAGCCCCGGGCTGCGGGTCGGGAGTGAGGGGCACCGGCAGGGCTGGTCGGGGCCAGGGCTGGGCTAGCAGGGGGCTGCGGTCGGCAAGGGCAGCGGCAGTGCTGGGGACAGGGCTGGGCTAGCAGGGGTTCTGCGGGTCCGGAGTGAGGGCCACCAGGGGAGCAGGGACTAGCCCAGTTTATATCAGTCTCCTCCAGGGCTGCCAGCCCCACAAGTCTCTGCCCCAGGCACGCCACTGCAGGGGGTGGGGATGGACTTTGGCTGCGGGGCCTCCGGCAGTGACTCACCCCCCCAGGGGCATTTCCATGGAAATTCCGGAGCTCCTCTCGCTGGGAGCGAGTTTTGGAAACTTTTCTAACGTCTCGGCCCGCCCCGCCTTTGATCCCCCCAGCTCCTTGGCCGCGGGGGCTGGGCGTCCCCACACATCACCCTGCTTGCCCCTGTGGTGGCCCAGCCTGAAATGACCACAGGGGCCTCCACTCACGTGCTCCGTGCCCCCAGCGCCCCCGTGCCCCGCTTCGTCTTCCTGCCCCGAGCAGTGCCCCTGCGGCTCCTCCCCTAGCTCTTGCCCCACGCCTGTGAGCCCCCTTGCCCCACAGAAATGCCCCCCGCTGAGCTCCCTCCCCTACTCTGTGCCCCACAGCACCCCCTGCTGAGCCCCCTGCCCCCAGGCCCCTGCTGAGCTCCCTCCCCTACTCTGTGCCCCACAGCGCCCCCTGCTGAGCTCCCCACCCAGATAGGGCCCTGCTGAGTTCCCTCCCCTACTCTGTGCCCCACAGCGCCCCTGTGAGCTCCCCCACCCCAGAAGGCCCCCTGCTGAGTTCCCTCCCCTACTCTGTGCCCCACAGCGCCCCCTGTTGAGCTCCCCTGCCCTGCTCTCTGCTCTGCAGCGCCCCCTGCTGAGCCCTCCCGCCCTGCTTCCTGCCCCACAGCACCCCCTGCTGCTCCTGCTCTGCTTCCTGCCCCACAGCACCCCCTGCTGAGCTCCCACCCCCTACTCTGTGCCCCACAGCGTCCCCTGCTGAGCCCCCTGCCCCTCAATGCCCCCTGCTGAGCTCCCAGCCCCACTCTCTGCCCCACAGCGCCCTCTACTGCCCCTACCCTGCCCCACAGCGCCTCCTGCTTCCCCCACCCTGCTCCCTGCCCACAGTGCCCCCTCCTGAGTCCCCCACTCCACTCTCTGCCCCACAGCGACCCCTAGCGCTGCCCTGGGGCCAGATCTGCCTGCCAGGGAAAGAGCCCCCTGCTGCGCCTGCCCTGCTTCGTGCCCCACAGCGCCTCCCGTCGAGCCCCCCTCCCCGTTCCCTGCAGCCCAGCGCCCCATGGGGCCCCAAATCTTCTTGCTCCAGCAGCAGCTGCTGCTATTGGTCCCCTGAGGGTGCTGTGGCAGGTGCTTGGCCCAGTTGTGCGGCGCCGACTCTGGGAGAAGCCCCAGGACCTGTGGCCACGAGCACAGCTGCTTTCCACGTGCCCTCATGACCTCTGCAACCGCTCTGCTGAGACGGGGCTGTCCCACCCCAGAGCTGGCTGCATCTTGGCGAGGGGTCCGTGGGTAACCAGCCCCCGCGTCCCACCACAGTGCTGGCTGCATCTCGGCAAGTGATCCCTGGGTAACCAGCCCCCACATCCCACCCCAGAGCTGGCTGCATCTGGGCGCCAGGTGAGGGATCCCTGGATCACCAGCCCCCACGTCCCACCCCAGAGCTGGCTGCATCTCGGCAAGTGATCCCTGGGTAACCAGCCCCCACGTCCCACCCCAGAGCTGGCTGCATCTGGGCGCCAGGTGAGGGATTCCTGGATCACCAGCCCCCACGTCCCACCCCAGAGCTGGCTGCATCTTGGCACCGGGCGAGGGATTCCCGGATAAGCAGCCCCCATGTCCCACCCCAGAGCTGGCTGCATCTCTACAAGGGATCCCTAGGTAATCAGCCCCTGCGTCCCACCCCAGAGGTGGCTGCATCTCGGTGCCAGGCGAGGGATCCCCGAATAACCAGCTCCCACATCCCACCCCAAAGATGGTTGCATCTCAGCACCGGGCGAGTGTGTGTGTGTGTGAGTGTGCATGTGTGTGTGTGCGTGTCCTCTGTGTGTGCGTGCGCATGCAGAGCCCCCTGGTGCTGTCTCAGCCTGGGGGGATTTGGATGCCAGTGGAGCTGGGCCCCCCCATACCCCAGATGCCCCGGCCGGTGTCAGCAGCCCCCCTTCTGCCACCCCAGAGCATTTTAAAGACCGATCGATGGGGAGGGGGGATGAGGTTCCTTAGTCGCTTGGTGAGGGTCACGCATCCAAGGGCTTTTCCCCATTTTCTTCCTGCCCCTCCAAGGCCCCCGGCAGCTCCTGGGACTCACACCAGCCTGGCCGATACCCTTCCCTGCCACGCTAGGACCCGGTCACGCCGAGGGGGCCCCAAGCCACCGGCGGGGGCACAGGGACTCGATTCTCCGGCAGCGCCAGACTCCAAATGTCGTCAGACCCCCCGGAGGGGCTGTGTTCTGGGGCCCTGTTTGTGGTGTGATCTAGGGCCCAGGCCCTGCCTAATGCCTCTGTGGGGCAGTGAGGCAGAAGGGCAGTAGTGGGCCAGCAAGAGAGATGGCTCTGGCCGCACCCTGATCCCCCAGCGGTGCTTGGCAGGGCCCCCAGAGCCGTGGGGCAGGAGGTTAACCCCTCCCTTGAGATGCCTGGGAAAAGAGCTCAGGCTCTCTGCACATACAGGCAGCGACCCTGCATCACTCACACTCGGGGAAGATCTCCCATTCTCAGCGATGGGCTCAGGCTCCCTGCAGACCCAGGCAGCGTCGCTGCGTCACTCACACTCGGGACAGCTCCCCCCACCCAGCAACGGACTCAGGCTCCCTGCAGACCCAGGCAGCGTCGCTGCGTCACTCACACTTGGGACAGCTCCCCCCACCCAGCAACGGACTCAGGCTCCCTGCAGACCCAGGCAGCGTCGCTGCGTCACTCACACTTGGGACAGCTCCCCCCACCCAGCAACGGACTCAGGCTCCCTGCAGACCCAGGCAGCGTCGCTGCGTCACTCACACTTGGGACAGCTCCCCCCACCCAGCAACGGACTCAGGCTCCCTGCAGACCCAGGCAGCGTCGCTGCGTCACTCACACTCGGGACAGCTCCCCCCACCCAGCAACGGACTCAGGCTCCCTGCAGACCCAGGCAGCGTCGCTGCGTCACTCACACTTGGGACAGCTCCCCCCACCCAGCAACGGACTCAGGCTCCCTGCAGACCCAGGCAGCGTCGCTGCGTCACTCACACTCGGGACAGCTCCCCCCACCCAGCAACGGACTCAGGCTCCCTGCAGACCCAGGCAGCGTCGCTGCGTCACTCACACTTGGGACAGCTCCCCCCACCCAGCAACGGACTCAGGCTCCCTGCAGACCCAGGCAGCGTCGCTGCGTCACTCACACTCGGGACAGCTCCCCCCACCCAGCAACGGACTCAGGCTCCCTGCAGACCCAGGCAGCGTCGCTGCGTCACTCACACTTGGGACAGCTCCCCCCACCCAGCAACGGACTCAGGCTCCCTGCAGACCCAGGCAGCGTCGCTGCGTCACTCACACTCGGGACAGCTCCCCCCACCCAGCAACGGACTCAGGCTCCCTGCAGACCCAGGCAGCGTCGCTGCGTCACTCACACTTGGGACAGCTCCCCCCACCCAGCAACGGACTCAGGCTCCCTGCAGACCCAGGCAGCGTCGCTGCGTCACTCACACTCGGGACAGCTCCCCCCACCCAGCAACGGACTCAGGCTCCCTGCAGACCCAGGCAGCGTCGCTGCGTCACTCACACTTGGGACAGCTCCCCCCACCCAGCAACGGACTCAGGCTCCCTGCAGACCCAGGCAGCGTCGCTGCGTCACTCACACTCGGGACAGCTCCCCCCACCCAGCAACGGACTCAGGCTCCCTGCAGACCCAGGCAGCGTCGCTGCGTCACTCACACTTGGGACAGCTCCCCCCACCCAGCAACGGACTCAGGCTCCCTGCAGACCCAGGCAGCGTCGCTGCGTCACTCACACTCGGGACAGCTCCCCCCACCCAGCAACGGACTCAGGCTCCCTGCAGACCCAGGCAGCGTCGCTGCGTCACTCACACTTGGGACAGCTCCCCCCACCCAGCAACGGACTCAGGCTCCCTGCAGACCCAGGCAGCGTCGCTGCGTCACTCACACTCGGGACAGCTCCCCCCACCCAGCAACGGACTCAGGCTCCCTGCAGACCCAGGCAGCGTCGCTGCGTCACTCACACTTGGGACAGCTCCCCCCACCCAGCAACGGACTCAGGCTCCCTGCAGACCCAGGCAGCGTCGCTGCGTCACTCACACTCGGGACAGCTCCCCCCACCCAGCAACGGACTCAGGCTCCCTGCAGACCCAGGCAGCGTCGCTGCGTCACTCACACTTGGGACAGCTCCCCCCACCCAGCAACGGACTCAGGCTCCCTGCAGACCCAGGCAGCGTCGCTGCGTCACTCACACTCGGGACAGCTCCCCCCACCCAGCAACGGACTCAGGCTCCCTGCAGACCCAGGCAGCGTCGCTGCGTCACTCACACTTGGGACAGCTCCCCCCACCCAGCAACGGACTCAGGCTCCCTGCAGACCCAGGCAGCGTCGCTGCGTCACTCACACTCGGGACAGCTCCCCCCACCCAGCAACGGACTCAGGCTCCCTGCAGACCCAGGCAGCGTCGCTGCGTCACTCACACTTGGGACAGCTCCCCCCACCCAGCAACGGACTCAGGCTCCCTGCAGACCCAGGCAGCGTCGCTGCGTCACTCACACTCGGGACAGCTCCCCCCACCCAGCAACGGACTCAGGCTCCCTGCAGACCCAGGCAGCGTCGCTGCGTCACTCACACTTGGGACAGCTCCCCCCACCCAGCAACGGACTCAGGCTCCCTGCAGACCCAGGCAGCGTCGCTGCGTCACTCACACTCGGGACAGCTCCCCCCACCCAGCAACGGACTCAGGCTCCCTGCAGATCCAGGCAGCATAACTCACACTCACACTCGGGGCAGCTTCCCCCACCCAGCGATGGGCTCAGGCTCCCTGCAGACACCTAGCGTCACATTTTTGAGCTTTTTTGTCCCTGGCCCCAGAAGCTGGAAGCTTAGACCAGATCCTGGGCTGCCAGAGCAGAGACCCAGGGCACAGGCCTGGCCGGCCGCTGGGAAAGCCCCTGACGCGGGATCTCGTGAGTGCACCACCCCACAGGAAGCAAACCCGGCCCGGCATCCCCAGGGAACTGTCTGTTCAGGATGCCAGGAATTCCAGCTATTTGAAATGGAGCCGCGCGGCTGCCCAGCTGAGAGGGTGGGTATGAGCGTTCGCCCCTCCGAGCAATGCCTGGCATGACTCTGTTAATGCCTGCGGCTCTCACTGGTTCTAGCCCTTCTAGGATGTCACTGGGCATGTGAGTGGGGGCGATTAGCATCCAGGGACATCTTGGAGCATCGGTTAACTGTCCTGGTGCAGGGACGTACAACTGGGCAGCAGCCTCAGGGATATGACCCAGGGACCCCTGATCATATAGCCCAGTCCTCTGTGTGAAAGGAGACTCACTCCTCTGGGTGAGCAGTGTAGGGGATATGACACACAACTTGCAGTGCTGGATGCGGGCTCTAGAGGGCAGTGAGTGGTGTGCAAAGCTACCTATAGATACATATATACGGCATAGACACAGACACACATGGGTGCACAAATGCACACGGAAACACCCACCCACCGCTCCTTGCACACCTGCATCTCGTTCCCTCCACTCACTTGCCCTGGGGGCTCCCAGCCAGGTGCAGGGCCCCAATACGCTGAGTGCTCCACAGACCAATCCAGTCCCTGCCCCAGCAAATTGAAAGTCTAACAATGACCCAGGACTCCTGGGTTCCTTCCCTAGCTCTGGGAGGGGAGTGGGGTCCAGTGGTTACAGCAGGGGGGGGGCTGGGAGGCCAGGACTCCGGGGTTCTGTCCTGCTCTGGGAGGGGTGTGGGTCTAGTGGTTAGAGGCGGGGGGGGATGGGAGCAGCACTCCTGGGCTTCTGTCCCTGGCTCTGGGAGGGGATGGGTCCTAGTGGTTAGAGGGGGGGGCTGGGAGCCAGGCTTCCGGTTTCTCCCGGCTCTGGGAGGGGAGTGGGGTCTAGTGGTTAGAGGGGGGGCTGGGAGCCAGGACTCCTGGGTTCTATCCCTGGCTTTGCCCTGACTCACTGTGTGACCTTGGGTCAGCTGAGGGGACGGGATGTGTGTGATGGAGGAGAAAGGGAATTCAGCTGGGGGGCAGGCGTGTGAGGAGGGGAGGACCCAAGGAGCCCCCCCCTCCCCCAAGACCTGACACATTCTTTCCCCCTTGGTCAGTGTCTGAGGCTCCTGCTGCCTCCACTTTCCCTGGCCGCAGGCTGATGGAAACCAGGCCGTTCCCAGGCCCTGGCCCCTGCACACGCGGCCTGACGCTGCGGGGGGGGTCTCCCCGGGGGCCTTTCTCACCCTGGGCTGCTCAGGGGGAGGGGAACATAAGGCCTGAGGGTGACGGGCTGGCCTGGGGATGGGGAGCTTGGGGCTTTTCGCGCTGGGCCCGATCCGGCCCCATGGCAGGGACTGGCTGGCTGGCTGGGAGGGGCAGGGGGCCTGTCCCCTCTGAGGGGCCCTGATCCGTCTGTGAAAGTTGAGCCCTGTTCTGCCATCTAGTAGTTGGTCACAGGGAGGATAACAACCCACTACTGCTACCAGCTGGTGGAGAGACTCCTCGGGCTGCGCTCCCATGGGCCTCCTTGGGTGGGTCCCAGCAGCTGCCCCAAGGCACTCCGCCCCCCCCGCCCCGCCCCACTAGACGTCCTGCAACTTCTGTAAAGGTGGGTAAAACGGGGAGTGACGCAGGAATTGCCAGTGACAGGGGAGGGGGCTGGGAGCCCGGACTCCTGGGTTCTCTCCCAGAGCTGGGAGGCAGTTCCAGCCTCGCAGCTGGGTCATGTTGAGGGGACAGCCCCTCAGCAGTGAAATCCTGGGACTGTGGCAGGAACCGTTCCCAGGCTCCTCCTCTGCGGCTCCCGCCCACCCCAGGCGGGTCTGTCTGGTCCGTTCGGCTGCAGGGCCTGTGGGGAACCCCCGCCCGGCCTGGCACAGGGGCCCGCCCAGGGGAGGGGGGTGCCCTGGGCGAGACTCTGGGCTCCACAAATACCCAAACATCTGGGTCAGCTGCTCTGGCGTCACTGTGATTCCCACAGCCCCCGGCCTGCGTCCCCCACCCACTCGTCTGTACCCCCAGGGCCGAGTCCTGTCCAGGCCCCTGGCTCGCCCCCCGCCCCCAGCCCGGCTGGGTCCTACCACCCCCGGGAGATGAGCAGCGTCCAGCCCACTCACTTCCCGCCGGGGTTACTCGTGTCCTGGGGGGACGAGTCAGGCCCTGGCGGGGTTCCTCCCCCCAGCCCGTCTGTCTGAGCCTGTCTGGCAAGCATGACTGGGCCTGGGCCATTGCAGGGAGACTGAAGTGAGACCCCCGCACGCCCCTCCCCGAGCTGGGAGAGAACCCAGGAGTCCTGGCTCCCAGCCCCCCTGTTCTATCCACCAGCCCCCACTCTCCTCCCAGAGCCGGGGACAGAACCCAGGAGCCCTGGCTCCCAGCCCCCCTGCTCTAACCACTATCCCCCAGTCCCCTCTGAGAGCTGGGGACAGAACCCAGGAGCCCTGGCTCCCAGCCCCCCTGCTCTAACCACTATCCCCCACTGCCCTCCCAGAGCTGGGAGAGAACCCAGGAGTCCTGGCTCCCAGCCCTCCCCCTGCACCTGCTTGGAGCCACCTGGCATCGGTCTGAAGGCGCGTGGGCCCACTGGGCCAGGCTCACCGGCCAGCAGCCACCCAAGAGTGTGCGGGGCTCCGGACAGGGCTCCTGGCCCAGTCCAGAGAGGAGGCGGGGAGGCCTAGCCTACGCCTAGGGCTGACCCAGCTCTCAGGACCCGCACGCGGCTCCCGGGGGCAGGCACGGCCAGCCCACACCCTGACCGCGGCAGTGACTTCACCTTTGGGAGCCGGAGTTCTTGGGGTGGAAAGCCACTTGGGTAGTGGTTAGATCGGGGGGGGGGCTGGAATCCGGACTCTGGGTTCTCTCCAGCTCTGGGAGGGGAGTGGGGGATAGTGTGTTAGAGCGGGGGGGGGGCTGGGAGCCAGGACTCCTGGGTTCTCTCCTGGCTCTGGGAGGGGAGTGAGGGATAGTGGTTAGAGCAGGGAGGCTGGGAGCCAGGACTCCTGGGTTCTATCCCAGCTCTGGGAGGGTTGGAGGGTGGGGGCACTAGAGCAGGGGGGCTGGGAGCCAGGACTCCTGGGTTCTATCCCAGCTCTGGGAGGGGAGTGGAGGATAGTGGTTAGAGGGGGGCGGGGCTGGGAGCCAGGACTCCTGGGTTCTATTTGCAGCCCTTGAAAGATTCCCAGCACCCTGAGTTTGGATTTGGATTTAGCCCCAGAACCTGGGGGGCAGCAGGGTCCTGCCTGGGGGGAGGCCCTCACTATTGCCCCCACCCCGTGGTGGGGGACCCTGCTGCTAGGACGGGGCCTGGCTCGCTCACAGCTGGGCAGGCTCCTGGGCCTCCCTCAGCCCTGGGAAAGCTGCCTTGCGGTTGGGGCCGGCTTTGAACTTCTGCCTTCGCCTCCCGCCTCCCCCGGCCTCCCATGGCGCGAGCTGCAGGAAATGCCTGCAACATGGGTCAGCAGCCTGGGAGCGGCAGAGACCTGGGCTCTGGAGGGGGCTCCTCACACCAGCGACCCCCCCCAGCCTCAGCCATGCTGCTGGGTGCCAGGGCTGGCTCTGACCGGGGTCTAGTGGATAGAGCCAGGACTCCCTGCTTCTAGCCTCAGTTTCCCCATCTGGCAGAGGGTGGCACTGCCCCCCAGAGGCCTGAGGGGCTCAGATACCCCAGTGATGGACACAGGGCCAATTGGGATCTGACCTGGGTCAGGAGCAGCCAAAAGGGATTGAAAGGGTCCATGTCTGAGGCCACCCACCAGGACAGATGTAACAACCACGGGTTCGTCTGTATTCACCTGCTCAGTGCGTTATGGGAGCAGCCACAGGCCCCAACCCAGGTCACGGCCCCGTCGGGCCAGGCACCACCCGGACCCCAGCCGAGATCGGGGCCCCGTCGGGCCGGGAGCCGCCCAGACCCCAGCCGAGATCAGACCCCATTGCGCCGGGCGCCACCCAGACCCCAGCTGAGATCAGGCCCCATTGCGCCGGGCACCTCCGAGACCCCAGCTGAGATCAGACCCCATTGCGCCGGGCACTGCCCAGACCCCAGCCGAGATCAGGCCCCATTGCACCAGGCACCGCCCAGACCCCAGCCGAGATCAGGCCCCATTGCGCCGGGCACCGCCGAGACCCCAGCTGAGATCAGGCCCCATCAGGCTGGGAGCTGCCCAGACCCCAGCCGAGATCAGACCCCATTGCGCCAGGCGCCACCCAGACCCCAGCTGAGATCAGGCCCCATTGCGCCGGGCACCGCCGAGACCCCAGCTGAGATCAGACCCCATTGCGCCGGGCACCGCCCAGACCCCAGCCGAGATCAGGCCCCATTGCGCCAGGCACCGCCCAGACCCCAGCCGAGATCAGGCCCCATTGCGCCGGGCACCGCCGAGATCCCAGCTGAGATCAGGCCCCATCAGGCTGGGAGCTGCCCAGACCCCAGCTGAGATCAGGCCCCATTGCGCCGGGCACCGCCGAGACCCCAGCTGAGATCAGACCCCATTGCGCCGGGCGCCACCCAGACCCCAGCTGAGATCAGGCCCCATTGCGCTGGGCACCGCCAAGACCCCAGCTGAGATCAGACCCCATTGCGCCGGGCGCCACCCAGACCCCAGCTGAGATCAGGCCCCATCAGGCTGGGAGCTGCCCAGACCCCAGCCGAGATCAGGGCACTGTCGGGCCAGGCGCCGCCGAGACCCCAGCTGAGATCAAGCCCCAACAGGCTGGGAGCTGCCCAGACCCCGACTGAGATCAGGCCCCATTGCGCTGGGCACCGCCCAGACCTCGGCCGAGATCAGGACCCCGTCATGCCGGACGCTGCCTAGACCCCGACCAAGATCGGGGCCCTGTCAGGCCGGGCATTGCCCAGACCCCGGCCGAGATCAAGGCCCCATCGTGCCGGGCGCTGCCCAGACTGAGTGTGAACCAGTCCTGGCTCCTAAACTCTTCCAGTCTAAACACACAAGGGTGGCAAGGTGATTATCCCCATTTGCAAATGGGGAAACTGAGGCACAGGGCCAGGCAGTGATTGACTGGGGTCACGCGGGAAACCCCTTCCCCTGAAGCCGCTGGTATCAGTCAGCGCCAGGGGAAGAAGGACCTGTGATTAAACCCACAAGCCCCCCCACGCCCATAGTGCCAGCGCTGCCCGGCTTCCCCGGGGGCAGTGAGTTGTGCAGGCTGGCGAGGGCGGGGCAGGATAATTGCAGGCCTGGAGCAGCGCCGGCCGGCCAGCCAGGAGGGAGGGATGAAGCCAGCTTTGCAGGGGGTGGTTATGTGCCAACGTGGCAGCGGGTCCCAGGGCTGGAACGCAGAGTGGGGCCGGGGGGGGTGAAGGGGGCGCCCAGGGTCATAGCGTCACCCAAAGGGCCCACTCCAGGTTGCCCCCCTCAGGGGCGGGGGGGGGCTCAGTCTCTGTGGCCCATTGTGAGCCTGGATGGTGCCCCCAGTAAAGTTGAACAGCCGTTGGATTGTGGGGGCGCTCAGGATCCTCCGCCGTCGGCCTCCCTGTGCTGGTCTGTGAGGCCCCCACAGGCGGGCCGGGGCTCCGGCCCTGCTCACCCCGACCGCAGTGGGACCGGGTGGGCAGCAGGGGCTCAGAACAGGGGCAGGCTGTGGTCTCCAGATGTTGGTGCTGGCCAGAGGCGGGGGCGGAAACCAGGACTCCTGGGTTCTGTCCCCAGCTCTGGGAAGGGAGTCGGGGCTGGTGGTCAGAGCAGGGGGGTGTCTGGGCCTCCCCTCTGCATGGCCCTGCCTCACTCCAGGAGCAGTCCCTGGAGCAGGAGGCCATGGGCCTGGCTCCAAAGTCCCCACCCCAGCCACAGGAACCTGCTCCCTCTCAGCCTGCCCCACGGACGGAGCCCCGGGCACAGCGCTGTGGGGTGGGGGGCACCCTCCCTGGCAGCACTAGGGGGCACTGTGCCCCATTTTCCATACTCCACGTGCTGGGCATTGAAAGTTCCTGGCTGGCTCCCCAGGAGTTGTGGGTGAATCCCGGCTCTGGCCCAGTCATGTGACTCCATCCTGCACCCCTCGGTCACATGCAGGATTCGGAGCTCCGGGTCTGACCTCGTGTGTTAACAGCAGCCGTGCTGCCCCCCAGAGGTGGCTGCGTTTCAGCATCAGGTGCTTTGTGGTGAAAAGCGCCTTTGAGGTGCTCGCGGCTGCTGTTCCCCTGGTGTCTACCAGGGACACGGTGCCAGCCGTACCAGCCTGCCTTGGGTGATCGACCCACCCCTAGCCCAGGGCGAAGCGAGCCAGCTCCTGTCCCTCCCACTGCCAGCCACGGCCCTGCCGCAGCCGCTCCCAGGGCTGGGGAAGCAGCTCTGAGCCTGTGGCCCATTACGGGGTCCAGCTCCCGCCCCCGGCCAGGGCCTGGCTCGCATCCATGGCCCCCCAGCCCCTCACTTCATTAGGAACACGCTGGCCATGAGCCCAGTGCCAGATCCTGCAACCCCACAGAGCCAGCTGCTATGTCGTGATTCAGGGAGGGGTGGGAATAGGACTCAAGAGGCCTGGCTCCCAGCCCCCACCCCACCCCTCTAACCACTGGGCCCCACCTCTGCTACCCGCCATGATCTCATATCTTACACCCCACCCTGCCCCCTCTCTGGGGCTCTCCCCAGCCCCCCCTCGCCCTGCAGGGTGTCACTGTTCACCCTGGCCCCTGAGATCCCCAGGGGCCGCCCACTGGCCCCATGGCCGGCTCAGCCCCACCCCGGTGCCTTTCCCAGCCTGTGGGGGCAGATTCCAGAGTGGTATCCTCAGGGCTCCCACCCGTAGCCCCCAGGGCGGTAGCAACCCAGATGGCCTGGTCAGCTCCTCGCCCCCCCCCACCCCGCTAAGGCATGTCAGTGGAGATGAAGCATCGTCAGCGACGGCATTGTTACAGAGGAGGGAAATCAGAGGTAGAACTGAGATAGAGTGACTTGCCCACGGGTCACCCGCTCATTAGGCTAGTGGCAGAGCTGGGACTAGAACCCAGGTCTCCCTGAGGACCAGTCCTGTACTCTGATAGGCATCAAAAGCCACTTCCTTTGGAAAGCAAGCATGATGCGGGATAGTGATAAGCCATTCATGTCCCAGCCTGTTGAGGTGCTTGAGTAAGGCTGACAATTAAAATAGTGGCAAAAGAGGTGATAAGGTTTATGGAAAACAAGTTAAGACACAGCTAGCACATAAATGAAAGTTAATTGAAGGTCGCAATCTCAGTCTCAGAGGATTTTTGAAGCGCCGGGCTTGACAAACCGCTGGCTGGGATGAATTTGTAGTTGGAGTTGGTCCTGTTTCTAGCAGTGGGTTTGGACTAGATGACCTCCTGAGGTCTCTTCAACCTATATCTTCTATGATTTCCTAAGTCCTGGCAGTCTTTAATGGCAGGCATAACTCTTATCATGGTATTTAACTTTTTATTTGTAGTGCATGCACCTGGGGCAGCAGCAAGGTCAGGGCCCCTTGTTTGCAAGGTCACTGGCTGAAATAGGACTTCGCTGAGGAGATAACTGAGTAAAGGTGCGCAGGAGTTTCCCCCTGCCGCAGAAACTGACAAAACGCGGCTGCTGGCATCGTTGCTGCAGAAGATCAGGCCCCATTCCTGGCACCAAGCAATACTGACGAGCAGGGCGTCTCTCTCTCTCCTCGCTGCTCGTCTCTCCTCACTCCCCCCCCCCCCCCACGGCCCCCAGCACTTTTCCGGATCTGAGCTATCTGCGTTATGAAGTCACCATTGTTTCTTGTTGCCCTTCTTGCTCCTCTTGGGTACTAGTTTCAAGATTAGGCACAGCAGTCTTCTGGGGCCAGAAAGTGGGGGAAGAAGCTGAACAGTCACTGATTTTCCTCAGGAACTGTGGTAAAATATTAGAGGGGCAGGTATGTGGGAAGGGCAAGTAGAGCTTCTTTTCCTGAGTTATTGTCCTGTGTCCTCTCCTGCATGCTTCTTCAGGACAATCCAAGATGAGTAGGGCACATAGCGTGCGGACTGAAACAGGCAGGGAATATACACAAACCAAGAGCTAGAGCCAGAGCTCCACTCACTCAGTTTTTACCCAGCTAACTTGTTAGTACGCATAAGGAATGAAAAGCTCATTAGTAAAGATATTTGGTTCCTGTATATAAATGCAGCTGGCTTTCACTAAAGAGAGGTGGAATCCTTGGCCCCTACTGAAGTCAGACAAAGAAACCAAGCGCAATAAAATAGCTAGGCGGAATAGCTCGTCGAGGCAAATGCATGCAGGAGTTGGTCACAGCTTGGAAAGAAAGGGAGTGGGCTGCAAGCAGGAAGCCTGGGGTGAGATTCGCGCAGCTGTGCTCTTGCCCCGGCTGTAGTAAATTGAAATAATATGTCCGATGCAGCATAGCGCTGTGTTCCTGGGGTAGGAGTCGCCCTAGGTGCAGGCACCAGGGACTGGCCCATAAGCTCGTGTGTAGGGAGTGGATCGCGTGCGTTGGCTGGAGTAGGATAGGAAGATTTTAAGGCACTCAGAGATTTCAGATCCGCATTGGTACCTATTAGGGCCATGCCCCAGGAGGCTGTCGTAATGTAGACCCCAAGAGAGCTAAATATGCGGCTTGTGGGACCACAGAAAGCATCTTCAACCGCACTTTAGCATTCCCTCCGCCCCTCGTCCCTGAGCTTGTCGCAGTTTATGCTGCACCTACTTAAGAGTGTCAAGCTGCACAGAATCTGGCACCATCTATCCTGCTGTCCGCCGTTTAAATCTCTATCAGTTTAACATCCAGATGTTTGCAGCTTTTTATTAGCAATATCTTATATTAATGTTTCGCACAGGAGCAGTTCATAGCAGATGTGATCAGACTCTGCGAGAACGCTTTGCTATGTGTTTTATGTTTTTAAAGTTGAACTAGCAGCAATGGTAGTGAGGTGTTGAAAAATAAAAGGAAATCCAGAGTACCTGTTTCAAGAGTAGATGAGTGAAACCTTGGATACTGGAGAAATGAGGTCTGACCCGGACACTCACCTAGGTTTGTAGCGACAGGAACCTTCGTCGAGCGCAGAACAACCAGGTGTGATGACGACCGCATTTGAAGTCGAGAAATGCACTGTAGAAATGTGAATTCTTCGCCTCACACGCATGGATCTCCGAGTCACGCTCGCACAGGGACCGAAACGTGTGACACATCGCGTATTCCTTCTCGCATCTGTGCCTCGTACGGTCGACAGTTTACAGTGAAGGTCCTTGGCATGCTCACCTGGCTCGAAGACAGGCAGGTGGGCTGATGATGATGGGCCATTTAGCCCTACACGCATGTTATGTGCTTGTAGCCTTGTCCATTCTGAACGACAGGACCAGGATATACACTCTTGTCCGCACGCAGCCATGCTGCCATGTCCCTGAGAGCATCCGCCACCTTCGACTCACAGGGCAGAGGGCCGAGGAGTATGTACTTAGATTAGGCTGCCCCTCCTTCAATGAAGACACCTGCTCCTATCGGGACAGGAGGCTCTCGACTGCGCGAAATAGAACCGCGTAGAGACGAGGGTTGGGGCGAGTGCCACCCCTCATCAGATACCTTGGGGACTAGTCCACTTAGGGGGGGACTGTGCCCCTTCCATACCATTATCATCTGTCTCTCTCTCCACACTGGCAGGCAGGAGGCAGATTCATTAAGTGGAAATTCCGTATATGGGTGGGCAGAGACTTCGCCACATGTGAACTGAATTTGAGTGGGGTGAAGTATCCCGGGGTATCATGGGCAGGACTTCAACGATGCAATTGCACCTTTTCTTCTCTACCCCACCCTTGGCGCAGCAGTACCACCTTCGTTCACATTTGCAGAGAATCTCAGATCGATCTTCTCGCTTGCGAGGTCTGATGTACATGGTGTGGAAGTACACATCGGATTTAACCATGCTCTACCAAGGAGAGTACGTGGGCTCCAAATGATAGCTTGGGAGTACCATGTAGCAAGTAGTTTACAGGACCCCGTTTTCAGCATCAAGGTGCTTTGTGGTGAAACACGGACCGCTCTTAGATGAGGTGGGCTACGGTTTGTTCTGACGCGACCTGAGGCTCATAACCGCCGTCATCCTGGATGCATTCTAACGCAGCTGCGAGATACTAGCCTGCCTGGCTTGTCCTCCGTGCAGAGCGTGCTTGTTCGTAGCTTGCTACGCGCCAGATCACCTCCATCGACACGGCTCGAGAAGCCGGAAGGCAGGACAATAAGCAGTTATCACCCATGAGTACCTCTTTCTAGGCTCACCCTGCCTACCTATGCCAGGTTACAAATGGGACCAGGACCACGACAATAATGGTCAGGCTAAACCAGGGAGGGCGCGGACCGGGAAGCCAGGCTAAGATAGGAGTCATTAGGTCAATTACGTTTACTGTAACTTGTTGGCTGAGGGACGGAGCTGGCCACCGGGCGTGCCAGCGGCACCGTCCTACTCTGGCCGCCTGGAGGGCCTAGCGCGCGTGCGGACTATTCCCGATCGGGGCCCCTCGGCGAGCCCAGGACGCATCAATTCCAGCACTGCTATTTCTAGTGGCAGGACGCTACCAGCAGGGAGTCAAAATTGCCAGACTAACACCTGGGGCCAATGGCCCACACAGCGAGCGGGACGCCTACACTGCAATCAATCGCGGATTGGCAGGGTCAGCGGCTAAGATATGGGAAACAGGGCATCGCAATGGAAGAATGATCGCCTATGGTCCCCGCACCACTCTCCCCTTGAGGCCTCTGGCTCCACCTCCCACCACCCTCTAACCACTGGGCCCCACCTTCTGCCTACCGCCCATGATCTTCCAATATTCTTACAACCCACCGCCCTTGCCCCCCTCTTCTGGGCTTCCCCAGCCCCCCGCTCGCCCGCAGGTGTCCTGGTTCACCCCTGGCATGATGGAATCCCCAGGGGCCGCCACTGGGCCCCCATGGCCGGTTCAGCCCCACCGCCGGTGCCTTTCCCAGCCTGTGGGCAGATTCGCAGAGTGGTAATCCATAGGGCTTCCCCCCGTAGCCCCACCAGGGCGGTAGCAACCTGGATGGCCTGGTCTAGCCTCGCCCCCCCCTCCCCGCACCAGGTCGTGAGTCACTGGTGCCCCCTCCCCGTCCCCATACCATAAGAAACAAGCGCCTGCTTTACGTTTGGGCCGGCCTCGTCCCCCTTGCTGGACAGACATCCAGCATCCCGGCATGGGGCGGGGATGGGGCCCGGGGCCCGTCCCATCTAGGGGGGCGCCAGTAAACAGGTGGGGACCAGACTGGCTCGGGGGGAGGGGAAACTGGGGCCCCGGGGCCCGTCCCCCTAGCGGGGCGCCAGGTAAACAGGCGTGGGGACGGACTGGCTCGGGGGGCAGGGAATGGGTCCCGGGCCCGTCCCCTCTAGGGGCGCCAGTAACGGGGTGGGGACGGACTGGCTCGGGGGGCAGGGAATGGGGCCCGGGGCCCGTCCCCTCTAGGGGGCGCCAGTAACAGGGTGGGGACGGACTGGCTCGGGGGGCAGGGAATGGGTCCCGGGCCCGTCCCCTCTAGGGGCGCCAGTAACGGGGTGGGGACGGACTGGCTCGGGGGGCAGGGAATGGGGCCCGGGGCCCGTCCCCTCTAGGGGGCGCCAGTAACGGGGTGGGGACGGACTGGCTCGGGGGGAGGGGAATGGGGCCCGGGGCCCGTCCCCTCTAGGGGGCGCCAGTAACGGGGTGGGGACGGGCTGGCTCAGGGGGGGCAGGGAATGGGTCCCGGGGCCCGTCCCCTCTAGGGGGGCGCCACTCACCCGGTTAGGGCTCCTGCTCAGCTCAGGGCTGGGTTAGCCCCACGGAAGGAGGACAAAGCTCATTAGGGCTTGAAAGACCCTGGTGCATTTGGCATCTTAATCACTGAGGGGTCGTTAGCCAGTGGCAATACTGGGCGGCCGGGGAACTGAGCAGAGATTGAGTCCTCCCCTGCCACCCCAGCCCCCAGGGTCTGTGGGTCTGCAGGGCTTGACCCGAGCAGGGTCCAGAAAGGCCTTCACCCCTCTTCTTCTGTGGGGGCCTTTAAAAAACACTGCCTGTAAACTCAGCGCCTGCGCCCCACCCCAGAGGTGGCTGCAGCTCAGTGCTGGCTGAAAGGTCCCTGTAAAACCAGCCCACGTGCCCCACCCCAGAGGTGGCTGCAGCTCAGCCCCAGGCGAGAGGTCCCTGGAGAACCAGCCCCTGTGCCCTACCCCAGAGGCGCCAGCTCCGGGTGAGGACTTGGGGTGGGGGTTATACAGGGCTCCCATACCCAGCCCTGAGATGTGACTGTCTCTGGGATGGGGCGACTGGTCAGACAGGGACCCCTCACACGGTTCTGAAGGACGAATGTTTCAGTCTTGTGTCCTGGGTTCAAATCCGGGCCCCGGGAGCCACCTGGCTCAGGCCCACTGGGTCCTTTGCTCACTTGCCATGCGGGCAAAGGGCGCCGGGAGCCCCTGGGGGAAGGGGAGGTTCCCAGAGCCCGTCTCCACCCCACTGGCACCGGCCCCAGCAGCCGGGACCCCACCCGCCCGCGTGGCACAGGCCCCACCAGGCCACCCAGCAGCTGCTTGCCCCGAACAGGCCCGTCACTGTGTCAGTGCCGGGGGAGGAATATAAGGGAGTCGCCCCGAGACGGGCCTGGGCGGGTGAGTCAGGGAAAGAATAACAGGCAGGCGGCACCCACCACTCAGTCCAGCTGATTGACAGCCCAGAGCCCAGGCTGAGTCAGAGGGGACCCAGGTGTCCGGGGACTGCAGGCAGGCCTCAGTTGTCTGTCTGTCCAGCCCCTTCCACCCTCTGCCAGCCGATGTCTGTACATCCGTCCCTAGGCAGCATCCATCGGTCTCCAGACACCCTCTGTCCGTCCTGTCCCCAGAGCCCCCCTTATCCTTCCGGCCATTCCCAGACACCCCTCGATCCCTCCGCCTGTCCCTGGACACCCCCTTATCCTTCCGGCCATCCCCAGACACCCCTCGATCCCTCTGCCTGTCCCCAGACCCCCCGTTATCCTTCCGGCCATCCCCAGACACCCCTCGATCCCTCCACCTGTCCCCGGACACCCCCCCCTTATCCTTCCAGCCATCCCCAGACACCCCTCGATCCCTCCGCCTGTCCCCGGAGTGCCCCCTATCCCTTCAGCCATCCCCAGACACCCCTCGTTCCCTCTGCCTGTCCCCAGACCCCCCGTTATCCTTCCGGCCATCCCCAACACCCCTCGATCCCTCCCCTGTCCCCGCACCCCCCCCTTTCCTTCCAGCCATCCCCAGACACCCCTCGATCCCTCGCCTGTCCCCGGACACCCCCCCTTATCCTTCCAGCCATCCCCAGACACCCCGACTGCTTGCCTGTCCCGGACCCCCCTTATCCTTCCGGCATTTCCAGACACCCCTCGATCCTGCCGCTGTCCCCGGACCCCCCCTTATCCTTCGGCCATTCCCAGACACCCCCATCCCTCCGCCTGTCCCGGACCCCCCCCTATCCTTCCGGCCATCCCCGACCCCTCGACCCTCCGCCTGTCCCCAGAGCCCCCTTATCCTTCCGGCCAATTCCCAGACACCCTCAACCCTCCGCCTGTCCCGGACACCCCCCCTTATCCTTCCAGCCATCCCCAACACCCCTCGATCCCTCCAACTGTCCCCGGACCCCCCTTATCCTTCGCGCCATCCCAGACACCCCTTCGATCCCCCACTGTCCCCAGACCCCCTTATCCTTCCGGCCATCCCAGACACCCTCACTCCCTCCGCCTGTCCCCGGACCCCCCCCTTATCCTTCCGGCCATCCCAGACACCCTCGATCCCATCGCCTGTCCCGGACCCCCCCTTATCCTCCGGCCATTCCAGAACTCCCTCGATGCCTCTGCCTGTCCCCAGACCCCCCGTTATCCTTCCGGCCATCCCCAGACAACCCCTCATCCCTCCGCCTGTCCCCGGACACCCCTATCCTTCCGGCCATTCCCAGACACCCCTCGATCCCTCCGCCTGTCCCCGGACCCCCCTTATCCTTCCGGCCATTCCCAGACACCCCTCGATCCCTCGCCTTGTCCCCGGACCCCCCCTTATCCTCCGCATTCCCAGACACTCCTCGTTCCCTCTGCCTGTCCCCAGACCCCCCGTTATCCTTCCGGCCATCCCAGACACGCCTCGATCCCGCCGCCTGTCCCGGCACCCCCCCTTATCCTTCCAGCCATCCCAGACACCCCTCGATCCCTCCGCCTGTCCCCGGACCCCCCTTATCTTCCGCCATCCCCAGACGTCCCTCGATCCCTCCGCTGTCCCCGGACCCCCCTTATCCTCCGGCCATCCCCAGACGCCCCTCGATCCCTCCGCCTGTCCCCTGGACCCCCCGTTATCCTTCCGGCCATCCCCAGACGGTCCCTCATCCCTCCGCCTGTCCCCGGACCCCCCTTCTCCTTCCGGCCATCCCCAGACACCCCTCCGATCATCCATCCGCCTGTCCCCGGGACCCCCCTTCTCCTTCCGGCCATCCCCAGAGCACCCCTCGATCCCGCCACCTGTCCCCAGACCCCCCTAATCCTTCCGGCCATCCGCCAGACGTCCCTCGATCCCTCCGCCTGTCCCGGACCCCCCGCCTTCCGGCCATCCCCAGACACCCTCGATCCCTCCGCCTGTCCCTGGA
The DNA here is from genome assembly GCF_003597395.2 of Chelonoidis abingdonii. NCBI lineage: Eukaryota > Metazoa > Chordata > Testudines > Testudinidae > Chelonoidis > Chelonoidis abingdonii. Next base: position 1,830,372 of record NC_133779.1, read on the forward strand.
CCCCCCCTTATCCTTCCGGCCATCCCCAGCCCGTCCCTCGATCCCTCCGCCTGTCCCGGACCCCCCCCTTATCCTTCCGGCATCCCAGACACCCCTCGATCTCTCGCCGGTCCCCACGACCCCCCCTTTCCTTCCGGCCATCCCCCAGACACCCTCGATCCCTCCACCCTGCCCGCGACCCCCCTGTATCCTTCCGGCCATGGCCGCCAGGAACACCCCTCCGATCTCTCCGCCTGTCCCCGGACCCCCCCTTCTCCTTCCAGCCATCCCCAGACACCCCTCGATCCCTCCACCTGTCCCTGGACCCCCCCTTATCCTTCCGGCCATCCCCAGACGTCCCTCGATCCCTCCGCCTGTCCCCGGACCCCCCCTTAGCCATCCATCGCCAGACATCCTCTGCCCAGCCCACCCCAGACACTTTCTCACCTTCCCCATCCATCTATTTGTTTCCATCCAGCTTTTCTAGCCCACTCATCTTTCTCGCTCCCAGTCCCCCTGCCCCCAGCTCCCTGTGACATGCCGGCCTCTCCCCTTCCATGCCCTAAATCTCTGGGGTGGGGGAGGTTGCGGGGCCAGTTCCTAGCTCACAGCCAGGCCCGTGTCCCCCCCGTCCTCCCAGTGGGGATGGCTCTGCTCCCCCAGGCTTTCAGCAGCTGGTGAGGGGAGGGTATTCAGCCGGGGGGGCGGGGGGCAATGCTGATGAAAAGGTCCCACATGGTGTGGAAATCCCACCCCCATTCCCGGCCTGCCCATGCCCATGGCGTGTCCTGGACCCCACGGCCCCTCGGGCCTATATGCTGGCACGAGGCCCGTCTCTGTGCTGGGCTTTGGGGCACCGGACGCTCCCAGGGCCCGATCCTGGGCTGTCTCGGCTCAGCCCCGCTTGCCCCCCGAGGCCAAATTCCCCAGCGTGATGCAGGTGCGGGGGTGGGCGCAGGATGGTCCCATCGGTGACTCACGGGACATGCGCCGGCCTGTCCGACCCTGACACGCCTGGGCAGGGCGAAGGGACCTCACTGGGAATCCCGCAGGGGGGCCCAGGAGTGTGGATCCCCCCCGTGTGACCCCATGGGTGTGACTCAGTATCCCCTCAAGGTGAGAGGGGATTCCACTTTCCAGCCCCCACCCAGCCTGGAACTGCTCAGCCAGTGCCCCACATGTGCTGTGGGGCAGCAGGCCTGGGAGGGGGCTGCTGGTAGGGGCTGTGTCATGTGCCCCCCCCCAGGGATGGGCCGAGGAGCAGAATAATTGACAGCGAGCGGAGCTAACTTCTTGCCGGGCCCCAGCCAATGTGGGCAGCTCACGCTGCCAGGGGGCTGCAGGGCAGGTCTGGGTCCCACGTGCCCAGAACGGGCCAGCCCCGCTCCCCTGCCCGCAGCACCAACACTCTGGTGCCCAGGCCCTTGGCGTCCCCATCTGCCCCCTCCCTGCCCTCTGCTCCTGTCCATGGCAGCTGCTGAGTTCCCAGCCCGCTGGCCCCGGGGTGAGACAGCCAGAGCCTGCTGCTGGGGAGCCCCTGGGCAGGGAAGTCCCCCTCAGGTCAGCCTGGGGCCTGGCTCTCCCCATAGAGACTCCAGCAAGCCAGCTACGTATCCATCGCCACCCGCAACTGCCTGCCTGTCTGTCTGGCAATCCCCAGCCACACCTCTCTGTCCGTCTGTCTGTCTGTCCCCACACATCTATCTATCTATCCCCACACACCCCTGTATCTATCTATCTATCCCGACACACAGCCTGTATTTATCTATCTATCCCCACAGCCCCCTGTATCTATCTATCTATCCTGACACACACCCTGTATCTATCTATCTATCCCCACAGCCCCCTGTATCTATCTATCTATCTATCCCCACACTCCACAAGGACTCCCCTGTATCTTTTTTCTCTCTTTATTTTCCCACACACTTCTGTTACTTCTATCTATCTATCAACACCCAGCTGTTTTTTCTATCTATTCCTGATCTATGCCCCTTATCTATTCTTCTCGCCCCACACACCCCCTGTTATTCTATTCTTCTATCCCTACACACTCTGTATGTATCTTTTCTTATGTCTTGAACACAATCCAGCATGTAATCTATCTACTCACCACATTCCCTTACGCAGTTATCTATCTATCATCCAGCACAGCTCTCCCATAATCTATCTATCCGCAGCACCCTGTATCTAGCGTATCTATCTATCCTCACAGCCTCCAATACTCGTATCGCAACATGTATCTATCTATACTCCCACAGACACTCGCTCGATCTCTCTATATCCCTGACACATACCCCCTGTAATCTATGATCTATCTGATCTACTACCCCTGTCCCGCATCTATTATCTAGCCAACACACCCGTTCTCATCTATCTATTACCACAGCGCCATCCTGTATTATCCTAATCTACCGACATACACAACCTGTATCTATCTATCGTATCCCCCCCACAGCCCCTGTATTATCTTAATCTATCTCTCTACAGGGAACCTGCTGGCTATTCTATCATATCCCACACAGCCTTCACCAGCTATCTATCTATTTGCTATCTATCCGCCACAAG
>NC_133779.1:1834510-1838363 GCF_003597395.2 Chelonoidis abingdonii
ACACCACACCCAAGAGAGAGATGTCTATATGATCGATCTATTATCCCCACACACCCTGTATCTATCAGCTATCCTCCCACTCCCCTGTATCTATCTATCTATCTACCCCACACTCCCTGTATGCTATGCTATCTAATCTATCTATCCGACACACGTCCCTGCTAATCTATCTATCTGCACACACCCCTGATAGTCTACGTATCTATCTATCCCAACACTCCCAATCTCGCTATCCTCAACAACCCTGTATCTATCTTCTATCTACCTATCCCCACACACTCCCCGTATCTATCATATCCCTCACACCCCCTGTTAATCTATGATCTATCTATCTACTATCCCCGTTCCCCGCCCCATCTATCGTGATCAGGTGATCTTGGAGGGCCAGCAAACTATCCAGTTTATGCCTGCTTCCCCATAATGAAATTGATCCAGCAAAAATGTGAAACTGACACGTCTTATTTGCTTAATTGCAGCTCAAGAGAAAATGCCTGAAGAGAAACAAAATGGTGTGGTGTCCATTCCAACGTATGTTGTCGCGATGTGTGTGTATGGTACATGATTGTGGTGGTGTTTGTTGTGTGGTGTGTGTGTGTGTAGTATGCCATGGGAGGTGGTACACAAGTAGCGTCGTGTGTGGGGGGGTGAGGGATGTGCAGATGGGGGGGTGCATGGGGGGGGGGTGTTTCATGGGGGCATAGCACCGTGTCTGTGGTGTGTTTGTGTGTCGTATTGTGGTGGTGTGGGTGACTTTGGGGGGCTGTGTGCGGGTGGTACGGGTGGATGTGTGTGCGGGGAGTGTGCGCACGAGCTGTTGTGGTGTGTGTAAGTGGGAGGTGCACGTCGTAACGAGTGTATCGTGTGAGTGTGTGTTGCGAGGGTGGTGTACATGTGCGGAAGTGGGATGTGCCCTGCATGGGTGGTGCACGGTGTTGTGTGTGTGTGTGTGTGTGTGTGTGTGTGTGTAAGTGGGGTGTGCATGTAAGTGTGTGTGTGTGTCTGTCTGTGTATATATGTGGGGTGTGCGCACATGCAGGGTGTGTGTGTGTGTGTGTGTGTGTAAGTGGGGTGTGCATGTACGTGTGTGTGTGTGTCTGTGTATATATGTGGGGTGTGCGCACATGCAGGGTGTGTGTGTGTGTGTGTGTGTGTGTACACGCAGGATGTGCGCACGTGTGAGGGGAATGGCGTGGGAGGTTGTTTGCGAGGGTGACTGGCATGTGACCCCCGGGGCAGGAATTCCCCAACCCGCACTCCAGCGTTTGTCAGTGTCGCGTCGTGCCATGGTTGGGGCTGACAGGCCACGGGGCCAGGTGGGGGGGGGGGGGCAGAGGAAGCATCATTTCCTCTCCCCGTGATGCGGCAACTTCTCCTTTTTGATTCTTGCCGGAAACATCTTTTTATCTGGCACCAGGTTGCTCCCCTCCCCCTTCCGCCCCAGCTCCCGGCTCTGCAGTTGCAGTTTGAACCCCACCAGGGCCTGTCAGAGCCGCCCCGGCAAACCCCCCACCACCGGGGAGATGGTGCCGTTCCGGGGCTGGAGACCTGGGGGCCAATTTGCCAGCTCCCCTCGCAGCTGCCCCCTCATGCCCGCTTTGCCCTGGCCACCCAGACAGCAGCAGGACGGGGGAGAAACTGAGCCCAGATGCCTCCAAATCTCCCCCCAGCGGCCTGGCCCTCAGGGAGCGAAGGCTCAGCGCTGGCTGGGGCGCTGGCGCGGGCCAGGCACAGCAAAGCTTCGCTCAGCCAGCCCTGCTGCTTTCGGGCCCAGGCCCAGCGCCGAGCACCAGCCCTGAACCGCAGCCTGCTCGCAAATCCCCGCAGGCCTCAAGCCCCCGTAACCAAGTTTTTTGCACTGGAATGTACTTCGTTTTTACTGAGGACGGCGCCTTGCTGTTGGGGAGCCTTTTCCGGCCAATCTCCAAGCACTTTGTGCCCCGTCATTTAAACTACCCAGCACGCGAGCCGCAAGGCCGGAGGGGGGTGGGGGAGAGGCCTGGCTGCAGCCAGCTTGGGGCAGGGGCTGGGGGCAGGCGTGCAGGGCTGTTTGTGTCTGGCTGGCAACGCTGCAGCGGAAGCAGGACGAAGGCCTATTTTGAGCTGTGGAATAATTGTGGCTGCTGTTTATTTTCCTAGGGCAAGTTTAGCTTCCCCGCCACACACGGCACCACACGCCACCCACCCGCGGTTGCTGCTCACACACTCGGTGACCGTCTGGAACACAGCCCGGCCCCCAGCTCGGCCAGGGAGGGGAGCTGGCCGGCTCCCGGCACGGCCTGGGACCGGGAAGGGCAAACACAGGCAGCGGAAAAGCCCCATTATTATCTTTAATCTCAGTACCTTTCGGGGCGNGGGGGGGCGCTCGTTAACCAAAGGCTCATTGCCACCCGGACCGCCGTTCCCAGCCTGTCCCAGCTGTCGGTGGGATGAGTTTGGGGGGGGGGTCAGGCCGGTTCTGAGCAGCGCAGGCCACCAGACTCTGCGCTCAGTGGTGTGACACCGGCTGGACCCCCGTGTGAGGGAGCCCGTCTGCTCTTCACCCCCCCACTGGCCCCCCAGCTCTGCGAAAGCCCCTGGGGGTTTGGCGCGTGGGGAGCCCCCGGCTGAGCTGCTGTTTACACACCCTCCGCCCCCCTCCCCCGCCACATGTGTGTTTATGGGCCCTAGAGGCCTTTCCCCTGGCGGGGGGAAGGATTAGACCCCCAGCTTCCCCCGCAACTGGGTCAGCCCCACCCCCCCATCCCAGCATCGACTGCCTGACCCTGGGGCAGGGGCAGCCTGGCACAGAGAGCACATGGGGGATCTAGGGAAAGGGAAGGGGTCAGCTGGGAGTTCCCCTCCCCCCACATTTATGTGCCCCCCGCAACACAGCAGGCCAAGCAATCACCTTCCCCAGTCTGCCCCTGCTCCAGGAGGTGATGGGGGGGCAAGGCTGGGAGTCAGGACTCCTGGGTCCTATCCCTGGTTCTGGGCAGGGCTGGGAGCATCACATCGCTGGTTTGGGGTAGGGGTGCCGCTTTGGTTCCTCCCCCCGCTCAGCCCCCCCGGCCCCCCCGCTGCAGCCCGGGACGCCGGCAGGGCAGGGATGTGAATAGGCCTTTGCCATCTGTGCCCCAAATGTCAAAACCCTGGGCCACGTGTGTGGGTTTCCCCCGAGCCGGCTGGGACCCAGCACCTCGCCAGAAGCGGGGCGGCCCCAGCCCCTGCCTGCCCCAGCTGGTGCCATGTGCGAGATGAGTTTGGCAGGTCTCAGCCCAGCTGCCAGGGGGTATTTGGGGGGCTGGTATTTGGGGGGCTCCAGGGGGGGAACTGGCCTGGGGGTGCTGGCAGGGGTGGCTGGGCCCGGGGCAGGCTGGGACGGGAGGGGGGGAGGCAGGATGGGGATTTGGGTTGGATTTCAGGGGTCAGGCAGCAGTTTGGAGTTTGGGTGGCTCAGAATTTAGGGGTCAGGTTCCCCCCACACCATCCATCCCAGAGCCATGAGCCTCCCCCTGGCTGCACACATTGACGGGGGTGGGGCCTTCATTGGCTCAGTCCCCCCACCGCCCCAGTGGGATGGTAACTGTGGGGGAGGGGGATCCTGACTAATGTGACCTGCCCTCATCCCCCTCCGATCCGGGGAGCTGCTGAGCTTGTCCGTTTCACTTCCCTCCCCCGCACTTGACATGAAAAAGGGGAAACTTCATGTGACCTTTTTCAGCAGGTGGACATGGCCCAGCTGCCAACCTGGGCTGCAAGTCAGGAGTGAGGGGCACTGGCAGGGCTGCGGGGGCAGGGTTGGGCTAGCAGGGGCTGCGGGTCGGGAGTGAGGGTCACTGGCAGGGCTGCGGGGGCAGGGTTGGGCTAGCAGGGG
>NC_133779.1:1838918-1843394 GCF_003597395.2 Chelonoidis abingdonii
CCGCTACAGCCAGCCCCCCCACCCACTGGCCAGTCATGTCTCCCATCCCTATCTATCCCCTTAAACCCCCTCATCCCCATACACCCCTGGACAGGGATAGGGTCCCCCTGCAGGGTGGGTGGACATGGCCCGAGGGTGTTATGCTGGGTACACTGCCCCACCCCCACCGGTGCCCCTCACTCCTGACCCGCAGCCTCTGCTAGCCCAGTCCCTCCCCCCCAGCTCGGCTGATGTCCCAAGCCCTCACCAGGGCCAACCTTAGCCCTTGAGTGGTGGGAGATCGGGGGGCAGCCCTGAGCCAACCCCTTTGTGTCTGGCAAGCTGCAAGAAGGTCCCTGGATAACCAGCCCCCCTCCCAGCCCCCATCAGAGGCAGCTGCACCTCAGCTTCAAGTGAGGGTTCCCTGGATAACCAGCCCCCCCGCCTGCCCACCAGAGGCGGCTGCATGTCAGCACCGGGTGTGGGCACAAGAATCAGCAAACAGGACGCGCCAGCAGCCGGTCGCAGCCACACATCTGGCCGGGAACGTGGATTTCCTGAGCAAGTCGTAAACATTTCCCCGTTTCATCAGGCTCCCAGCTGGGGGGCTCTGCTCAGCCTGGGGCGCCGCAGGGCCTGGGACGCCCCCAGGGGCTGCACATGCAGGGTTCCCTCGCCCAGGTGTGCAGCTGCAGCCACCTCTGGGGTGGGGCTCAGCAGAGCCCAGCAATGGTGGGGAGGGGCGCAGGATCCAGCTCTGAGGGGCAGGGGGGAGGAGATGTCTGGAGGCGGAGTCGCACCCAGTGGGCGGAGCTATGCAGTCTGCCAGGGGCCCTGCCCAGCCAAGGTGGTAGAGCAGAAGGCAGGCTCCCCTATTGAAGGGGTGGGGTTTGGGGTCAGGAGGTGGGGCCATGTGATGAGTGGGAGGAGTCTGATAAAATGGGCAGGGTCACTGTACACACAGGGTCCGCCCCCTGTGGCTGCCAAGACAATGCCCAGTCAACAGCAGAACAGAAAGCAGGACTTGCTAGTGAGGAGGCGGAGCCATGTTGCATGAGGGGGCGGAGCCACACCTAGCCACGCCCATTCCCACAGTATTCCATCCACACAGGCACTGCTCATCGACGTGTCGTCCAATGGCCTTCGACGCGGGCTGCCATGGCGCCCTGTGGCCCCGCCCCTCGGTTCTCTATTAAAGCGACGGCATGACCCATTAATCCGTGGGGGAGGGGAAATCTCATTGTTTGTGACTCAAGACCCCCCCCCGAGGATTTTCGATCCAACCAACAACAAAACGAACCCTTGTTAAATAATTCTCCTCTTCTTCTTTAAATTACAAACAATTCAAAATCTGTACCCAAACCGAGAAATTTACAAAAAAAGTTATTAATAAAAATAAAAACTCCAACACTTCCCAACCCCCCGTTCCTGGGGGAGGGGAGTGAGTCCCTGTGTCCTGGGCGATCAGCTGCACTTGCAGGAACTGACGATCATGTTGGAGAGCTGCTCCACCTTGGGCTTCCGCCCCACGTAGTAGACGATGGGCAGAGGTGCCAGGGCCTGGGGGACGCAGCAGGGTGCAGCCGAGGCGCCCGGGTTGTGCTGGTTGTACAAGGCCAGGACCTGTGGAGAAACAGCCCCGGTTCGGTATCTGTCCGGGGACAGGTGGGGAGCGGGAGACGGGGCCTGTTTCCCGAGGGAGGGGCCGGGCAATTGGCACCGGATGCAGACAGGCAGGTGCCCCCAGGTGCTGGGTTCATGCCAGCCTGGCTACAGCCCAGCCCCTCCCCACCTGGCAGGGCCGGCATCTCCCGAGGCACCGAGCCGGCTTGGGCAGGGCTGGAGGGTGCCAAGGCGCCTGGATCCTGGGGAGGCCAATCCCACGCCGGGCTGGGGGACGGAGCAGGGGTAGGTTGGGGGCAGCTGGCAGCTTGGGGTGAGCTAGGAGGGTCCGGCTGGTCCCAGAACCGCCACCAAGGTCCACAGTGGGCCAATCAGTTCCTGAGTCCAGTTCCAGACTGGGCTACTCTGTGTGCCAACCCTGGGTCCCAGCCGACCCGGCTCTAACCCACCAGACCCCACTGCCCTCCCAGTGCCAGGGAGAGACCCCAGTGTCCGGGCCCCACCTTGCTGTACTGGGTGTCGGAGCTCCAGATGTAGGGGCAGGGGCCCATGCAGAAGTTGGCCATGTAGCCCTTGGGCTCGTGGATCCACTTCCACTGCAGGTCCTTGCGGAAGTCGATGAAGAGAGGCCGCACACAGCAATTCTTCTCCTCCGCCCTGCAGGGCAGAGCTGTCAGCGCACCGACACCAGCCAGCCAACCCGGGGAGGCAGGCAGAGCCAGAGAGAACCCAGGAATCCTGGCTCCCAGCCTCCCCTGCTCTGACCCACCAACCCCCACTCTCCTCCCAGAGCCAGAGAGAACCCAGGAGTCCTGGCTCCCAGCCTCCCCTGCTCTAACCACTAGCCCCCACTCTGCTCCCAGAGCTGAGGAGAGAACCCAGGAGTCCTGGCTCCTGGTCCACCCTGCTCTAACCACTAGCCCACACTCCCCTCACAGAGCTGGGAAGAGAACCCAGGAGTCCTGACTCCCGGCCCTCCTGCTCTAACCACTAGACACCACTCCCCTGACACCACTCCCCTCCCAGAGCTGCCCCCCTGCTCTAACCACCAGCCCCCAGTCCCCTCCCAGAGCTGCCCCCCACAACGATACCCAGGCAGCACCCCCTCTCCCGGCCGGGCCGCAGCTCACCCGAAGCAGTAGTCGGTGTCCAGTGCCCGGCGATGGCGCGAGCTCTGCAGGTGGCTGGCGCGCTCCAGGGGGATGGACATCACCAGCACATACGGCACCTTCTGGGCCGTGGAGGAGACGGTGCCTAGGTCACCTCGCCTCTTGTCGAAGCCTTCAGGGAGCAGACCCCCCGTTAGCGGCGGGCACACTGCCTGGGAGAGGGCTGCTGGGGCACACTCCAGGGGACCCATCGGCCCAGCCACGGGGCCTGGCAGCGGGTAGGCGAGTCCCGGCCAGCGACTGGAACACCAGCTCAGAGCCTCTGGCTGATACCCAGAGACCAAGGGCCAAAGGGGCGGCAGGGGTGTGTCAGCATTTGGTCCGCATGACCCACCCTGTGCAGGAGGAAACTGAGGCACACAGTGAAGCCTGGCTCCCCCCATCCCCCGCTCTAACCGGTAGCCCCCACTCCCCTCCCAGAGCCGAGATAGAACCCAGAAGTCCTGGCTTCCAGCCCCCCCTGCTCTAACCGCTAGATCCCGCTCCCCTCCCAGAGCCAGAGAGAGAACCCAGGCGTCCTACCGTCTATGTTCACTTTCAGTTCCTCGCAGGTGTCCTCACAGGAGCAGTGAACACGGAGTTTAAAGATCTCCAGAACCTCTGAAAACAGGCAAACGGGGAGTGAGAAGGCGGCAGGTGGGTGGTGCCGGCCCCATGCACCCAGGGAGGGTCCTGCTAGTGAGAATCCCGGCAGCACAACCAGTCCTCAACGCTTCGCCTCCGTGCACAAACCACGAAATCCCCACCCCCCTCCCAAGGCAGGGGAGAGAACCCAGGAGTCCTGACTCTCAGATCCCCCTTCTCCAGCCCACCAGACCCCACTCCCTTCACAGGGCTAGGGAGAGAACCCAGGAGTCCGGACTCCCAGCCCTCCCCTGCTATAATTACCAGACTCCACTGCACAGTGGCTGTTCTCTGCCCCAGAGCCCATTGGGGAACAGTACAAGTTAGAGCAGCCCAGAGGCAGCTCTAAGTGACACTGGGGCACAGCGGGGCCCGGGGTAATGCACCCACTCAGGGATGGGGGGCTGGAGGAGATGGGTAAGGACAAGACATTGTGCTGGGTGCAGGCCGCGGAGGTCACGGGGGAAGCTGGGTGCCCAAGGAGCAGCAGGGCACACGGTGTGCCCTGGATTGGGGACCCCCTCACCTCGGCCACTCAGCCACTGGCGAACCACCTCGGTGACGTCGAAGGCCAGCCACTCCTCCTCTGGTGCCCGCCCCACGGCGCGACTGTCCAGATAGCGCCAGGACCCGTTCCCGTAGTGCTGGGGGGAGATGGGCGTGAGCCAGTGTGCTGGGGGCGGGGGGAGACGCCCTCTGTGGTCTAGCCCCGCCCATATCATGTAGCCCCACCCTCTCTGGTCTAGCCCCGCCAAGAACCCACACTGCCTGCCCCGCCCAGGGGCCCAGCGCACCTGGTACAGCTCCACCCGCTGCTCCATGCCCGGCTTCTGCAGCATGCGCAGCTCGGCCCGGTGCAGCAGGGCCTCACTGCTGATCTGCGCCCGCACCTGCGAGGCATTGAACAGGAAGAAGGTGCTCTGGGTGGTCTTCTCCCAGTGCGTGTAGCTGACTGCAGGGAGACAGGGGATGAGCACACAACACGATGCCCCTCACCCCCGACCCGCAGCCCCTGCCAGCCCAGCCCTGAGCTCCCCCCAGCCCTGCCGGTGCCCCTCACCCCCGACCCGCAGCCCCTGCC
>NC_133779.1:1843482-1856638 GCF_003597395.2 Chelonoidis abingdonii
CCCTGAGCCCTGCCGGTGCCCCTCACCCCCGACCCGCAGCCCCTGCTAGCCCAGCCCTGCCCCACCCCCAGCTCTGCTGGTGCCCCTCACTCCCGACCCGCAGCCCCTGCTAACCCAGCCATGGGCCCCCCAACCCCCCGGCACAGCTCAGCTGGTGCCCCTCACTCCCGACCCGCAGCCCCTGCCAGTCCAGCCCAGCCCTGGGCTCCCCCCAGCTCTGCCGGTGCCCCTCACTCCCGACCCATAGGGGGGCAAACCCCAGTGGCAGCTCTGAACAGCTCGGCACCAGTCAGACAAGTCCCCAGGGGAGGAAACGCCAAGAAACGTGTAGGATTGTCACAGCCTGAAACTGACATATCCCCAGCCGGCTGAAAGCTGGGGCCTGATCCCGACCAACCCATCCAGTGGAGCCAGGCCCACCCCAGAGGTAGCCGCATCTCCGCACCAGGTGAGGGGTCCCTGTATAAACACCCATCATGCCCCACCTCAGAGGTGGCTGCATCTCCGCCCTGGGAGGGGCACCCTGTGCCTGGGGCAGGGAGTTGGTCTCAGGGGCCCGCGGTTCCCAGACCATTCCAGCGCCAGGTTCAGCCCTGCGGCTCTGGCTGCATTATTCAGAGGCCAGGACCCCAGCTCCCATCCCCTTTGCTTGGAGGTGGCTGGGTGATCTGGGGAGGGGCTGAAGCCACCCGACCAATCCGATTTGAGTCCCACGGGAGGAGGTGGGGTTCTGGCCGTGCCCCCAACTCTGCCCCAGCCACCAGCCCATGTGAAGTGTTAACTCTGAAGCATATCGGTGGGGATAACCCCCCACATGGGACTCAGTACCTGACCCCTCATTACCACGGAGCACTAATCACCCCAGTGCTCTGTGGTACAACCCCCCCACAGCTGATGGGACACGCCAGGCACCCCGGAACAGCCGGCTGGCGACTCTCAGACAGTTTCTTATTTTCCTCTTGACGGCGGGTTTTCAGCCAATCAACGAAATCAAAATACAGCAGGGAAAGGAACCCCCCAGCTAGACATACACCCGCCCCACATGGGGTCAGGGCCATGCAGGGATCGCAGAGGGAATGTAACATGGGGGGGGCTATTTTAAGCACCTGGCCAGGATCCCCCCCAAGCCATCTGCTCTGCTCCCTGCCCCCCTTATATTCCCCTCTCCCAAGCTCATGCCTGCCCCCCCATACACAGCCCCCCGCCCACTCCAGGCCTCTCTTGCCTGCCCCTCTCCCCATCTACATCCCCGGCCATGCCCCCCACCAGCCATGCTCTGCCTCCCCCAGACACTCCTGGATTTGTGCCATGTTTCCTGCCCCCAACATCCTCCCCTCCCCCTAGTCTCGGCCCAGGCCTCCCCCGGCCAGTGGCCCAGGCGCTATTTTTACAGCAGGAAGAGGCTATTTTAAGCCATTTTCCCTTTGGATCAAAGGGGCTTTTGACGCTGTCCATTCCCCGCCCCCACCCCCAGTCCTGGCCAGGCCGATCCTGGCGACACCTCTGAGGCCCAGACAAACCACACTCGGGGGCTTTAGGGGATCAGTGGGACTGGGGGGCTGGTGGAGCGGGAAAGAGGAAAAAAAGTGACAGAGAAAATGAAAGGACAGAATGAAAAGTTGGAGCAAACGAAAAAGAATGAAAAAGGGGGAACCAGCGGGAGGGGAAAGGAGGGACCGGCGGGCAGCGGGGAGGGGGAACCAGCCAGGGAGGGGAACCGATGGCCAGAAGAAAGACATGGAAAGAACGAGCGCGAAGCCAGAAGGCAGGGAGGGATGCAGCGCACGGCCCAGCGATGGAGGAAGCTGCGGAGCTGGAGGAGGACCTGGCCCACGCTTGCAGCCGGGGTGAAGGCCTGACCGGACAGCGGGGTTGAGCAGGCGGGAGTAGGGGGCAGAGCCCAGGAGTTACAGCTGGGAGACGGGGAGCCAGGACGCCTGGGTTCTCTCCCCAGCTCTGCCGCTGAGTGGCTGGCTAGGGGAGCGCCCTCCCCGATCTGATCCCCACTTTCCCAACACGTGCAGGATGGACACGGGGCCGGGCCACGCTCAGCGCCACATAGACCCGCCAGGGCCTGGCTGCACGGTGCTTCATGCCACCTGGCCTATGCTGGGCGGATTTGAGCTCTGGCCTCTGCCTCTCTCATGGCAGAGCTGGCCACGGGCCCCCCCAAGATCCCCATCTGCTTCAGGGTAAGTATTCGAGCCCCAATTTCACAGGCAATGGTGGGAAACTGAGGCACAGACCAGGAGAAGTGACCTGCTCAAGATCCCCCAGCAAATCAGTGGCAGAGCTGGGGATAGGACCCAGGAATCCTGGCTCCCAGGTCCCCTTCTCTAACCCTTAGACCCCACTCCCTTCCCAGGGATCCTCATCCTACGGGACCCTTTGCCTTCCCAGGATTCAGTGCAGAGTCCCAGCCCGGCCAGAGGCAGAACCAGGAGTCCTGGCCCCCGGACCCACTGCCATGCCCGGACATATTGAAGCTACGGTTATTGGTTTCACCTCTAGGTGTGCTCACCCCATCTCTGCCCCTCACCCCCTGCGGCCCTTCTGGCCGCTCTGCAACATGCTTGGGCCAGGCTGACCCCTCCTCTGCCCCCCGCCTCAGCTTGCCCCTCGCAGCTCCCCCTGCAGAGCACTCGGGCCAGGCCAACCCTTCCTCTGCCCCCCATCCCTGGCACAACGGGGCCCTGATCTAGGTCGGGGTCTGAGCTGTGCCTGGCGCGACAGGAACCCAATCTTGGCCAGGGTCCGGGTGGCGCCTGGCGCGACGGGGCCCCAATCTTGGTTGGGGCCTGGGCGGCGCCCGGCGCAACGGGGCCCTGCTTGGGGTTGAGGCTTCTGGGTGCTCACATCACACATCAACAATGCCCTTAGGCCCTTCCTTGGAAACACAGACGCTGGCATCCAGCTCCGACTTGGCAAATGCTTCCCTGCTATTGAAAGCCCGAAAGCGCCCGCCTGCCAGGGCCGGATGATGGAGTCAGGGGGGTTCCCCTTTGCCGCCCCTCCCAGGGCTGAGCCCCCGCGGGCCCCAGGGCTCGTACCCATCCCGTGCAGCCAGCAGCCAAGCGAGGCAGGCCCAGGCGGTAATTACAGGCAGGAAGTTCCGTGCTGAGACACGGCCCCAGGGCTGGGCTGGGACATTTCACCACGGCGAGATAAGACGCTCCGGGCTCAGCGGCAGAACCAGACGCGTTCCCCTGGGCAAACTGCTCCTAGGGGCAGAAACAGGCTTCGGAGCAGGGCGGCAGCTGGGAACTTCTGGTTCACAGGCACGCGAGCGTCTGGGCCGCGTGACTTGGGCACTAAAAGAATTCAGGATGTGGCAATAGCCAGATGGGGTCAGAGCAGGGGCCCATCTACCCCGGTATCCCATCTGCCGCAGCCGCTTGAGAGGAAGGCACAAGGGACTTCCCCTATTAGACAGGGACGGGATTACCTGCCCGCCAGGGCCTGGGCATTACTGGTTAGCTCAGGCCCTGGAGTGTGGGGGCCATTAGCCCAGGCCAGATCCTCCACTCTGGTTCAACCCTCGCTGCTCTGTCTGGAGGATCTCTTTCTCTGCAGCAAAGTCCAGCTGGGCTCTGCTTCCCGCCCCAAAGAGACCTAGTGGCAGTGAGTTCCACCAGCTAATCCTGCTTTGGGGGAGGGAACCTCTGGACAGGACAGGCCCATGGGGTCTCAGCTCCCCCACTCTGCAGGAGGGGCTAAGGGGGCTTTAACCCTTTGCACTCTGTATTGAGTTACAGCAGCCTCAGGGCTGCTCTAATTCATGCTCTGCCCCATGGGCCCTGGAGGGCAGGAAATAGCCACTTCGCAGTGTGCTCTGGCCACACCTCGATCCGCCCCTAGGCTGGGGCTGGGAGCAGAGCCTGTATGCCAGCTGCACACCATCTTGGGAGGCCCCTGCATGGGGGGATTCACAGGGGGCTGATGCCACCCCAGAGGAACCCGAGCGTGATTGAGAACCAGGCCCCTGATGTCAGCCGGGGTCTGGGCAGCGCCCGGCCCGACGGGGCCCTGATGTCGGCCGGGGTCTGGGCAGCGCCCGGCCCGACGGGGCCCTGATGTCGGCCGGGGTTCTAAGTGTTCCCATTCCACACATAATAAAGAGCAATTCTATGAAGCTGAAAGGATGGAAAAATTCACAGCAGATTTAAGGACACTGTTTATCCACCCCATGGCATTAGCCTGTGGAACTCACTGTCACTGGGTGCCAGTGAGGCCCAGGGCTCAGCAGGAGCCAGACAAGGGTGGCACATTTATGTGGAGAACAAGCAGAGCCAGCTGGGGACTGCTGAGGTTTCAGCAGTACCCAGCACAGCTATGGACACTCTTGCTTCAGGGCATCAGCTGCCCTCTAATCTGCAGGGTCAGGAAGGGATTTGCCCTCGGGAAAGGTTATCCCGTCATTATCTAGTAGAGACAGGATACCGGGGAAGATGGGCCCCTGCTCTGATCCAGACTGGCACTTCCCTGTGCTGCTGACTCTGCCTGGTAAGGACCCAGTGCCCACATCCAGCATGTGCTGGGCGCAGATCTCAGGGCCCTCAGCGGATGCTTCGCCCGCCCTGGGAGCGTCTGTTCTTTTCCCACCATGCAGAGAGAGAAGCTGAAGCTCAGACACCTCAGTCCATCCCCACTGTGAGACCCTTTGGCACCAACGGACTTACACCAGGCATCACCTTGGCCCCAGGAAGTCAAGGAATTTGCCTAGAGTCATGCAGGGTATCAGTGGCAGAACCAGAAATAGGACTCAGGAGTCCTGGCTTCCAGCCCCACCCTAGACCCAACTCCCCTCCCAGAGCTGAGGAAGAGAACCCAGGAGTCCTGGTTCCCACCCCCTACCCCTGCTCTAAGCACTAGTCACCCCTGCCCCAGACCACACAGCCCCCCCAAGCCTCCGTCTCTCACCGTCTTTCACCGGCAGCATGGAGAACTTGTGCACCTCCTTGGCGTAGTACTCGTCCTGGGGGCTCTCGCGTGGCTTCGCCGCCTCCTGCTGGCGGGCCATGTCCTGCGCCATGTCACGGGTACTGTTATAGAGCGACATCACCTCCTCGGGCAGGCGGAGCAGGGCGGCGTCCCCCCCCTCCACCTGGGGCGGGCTGTCCAGCCGCAGCTTGCTGAGGATCTGCCCGCGGATCGCCTCGATCCGCTTCCGCTTCATCAGCTCCATGTCGATGGTCTTGCAGGTGGACAGGGCCTGGCTCGCCCAGGCCCGCACCAGGGCCAGCAGGAAGAGGAAGAACGGCCCCATGGCAGGCAGGGGGCCCCCGCGGCGACAAGCAGCTGCCTGCCTAAGGCTGGGGCGAGGAAGTCAGCCTAGCTCCTGCCCCCGGGGATCCCGGCCCGCAGCAGCCGGTGGGAACCCCAGCGACGTCGCCGGCCACCGGCCAGGTCCATGGGCCACGCACAGGCCCACTCCTCGGGCAAGAGGGAGCCGCTCCGGGGCTCAGCCTGGCGTCCGGCCCAGAAGGCTCATCGAAACGTCGGGCTGGCCAGGGGCCAGGCCCGCCGGACGGATTCCACCCGCTCCCCGCTTGGCTCCTCGGCGCTTGCTGGGACCTGCTGGCTCCCGCGAGCTGGGGCTGGAAGGTTTTAAAGGCTTTTGCCTCTGCCTAGCCCAGCTCCACCCAGGAAATGAGCACGGGCGGGGGGAGCCCAGAGCCCGGCGGGGCACGGCCAGTTCCACGGAGCTCCCCTCGCCTTCACCCTCCCCTCCTCTCCCGCCCCCTCTCTGTTCCTTGCCCTCCGCTTCCACGCTCCCCCCTTCCGCCTCCTCCCGCTCCCTCCCTCCCTCCCTTCCTTCTCCCCTCCACGGTCTGGCACTTTTCCCTCCTCTTCTTCCCCAGCTGCCTTTTTCTCCATCCCTTCTTCCCTCTCCTCCCCCCTGCTGTCTGTCCCACTCCCGCCCCCTGCTCTGGGGCCTGTCGTCTCCAGAGGGGAGGGGAGCTGAGCCAGCCCCCAGCCCCTTTGCTCGGGCAGGGACTGCGTGGCAGGACCGCGAGCGCCCCCACCCCGTGCCGCTTACGGGTTGTTTTCCTTAAAGCCCCAGCGCCCGGAGTCAAGGGGAGATGTGAGGATTGCAGCCTTTGTTCTTAAAAGAAAAGTACGTTTCTAGCCCTCGCGGCTGGGCAGAGAGCTGCAAAATGTGACCTCAGGGCACCCTCGAGAAGCAGACAGCAACAGACCCCCCCCCCCCGAGGAGTTTTACAGAATCTCATGATTTTAAAGCCAATCTCGTGACTTTTGAATGTTTGGGGGCGGCAATGCTGGACAGGGGCAAACAGAATTTACCTCCATCTCCTCTGGGGCCTGTGGCATTCGCTCAGCTCCCTGCCCCAAGCCCACCCCAGCGCTGCCTCTTTGCCCCCCACTCACAGCAGCCGCCATCTCCTCGGAGCTGCCCGGCCTATGCCAGGTCCTGCTCTGCGGATGCACAGGGGCCCCCCGGCGCCACCCAGCCGGGAACACCAGAAAAGGGAGTTCACCCACCGCCTCACTGCAGAAAGGTGGGGGGGCTTCGGGAACTGGGGTCTACATGGGGAGCAGACAAGGCCTCAGGGGGCGACAGTTGGAATGTGGACCCCAAGCCGGGCCCATCGGCTCTGCGACAGGACGGGGCTCGGCGCTGGTATCATGTGCTGGCCAGACCCAAGCTGCGGAAGGCCCAAAGCCAGACGAGGGAAAGGGAAGGAATTCAAATCCACCTGCTCCAAACTCCCAGCCCCCTCCCTGAAGGGAGAATCCCCATTGGCTGTGGCCACT
Source organism: Chelonoidis abingdonii (assembly GCF_003597395.2). Taxonomy (NCBI): domain Eukaryota; kingdom Metazoa; phylum Chordata; order Testudines; family Testudinidae; genus Chelonoidis; species Chelonoidis abingdonii. The sequence continues at coordinate 1,850,260 of NC_133779.1, forward strand.
ATAGAGCACATGACACACAGCCAGGAGCAAAGACCTCACCAGTTTCCCTCAGAGCAGGGGGAGCAGCCTAGTGGTTCTCCACTGGGGTGGGAAAGTTGCTTCCCATTTGAACCCAGATCCCTGGGCTGTGTTTGCACTGCTCAGCCCCAGCTCTGCTGTCTTCTGGTTGCGTGTCAGACACCCTGTACTGTGGGCAGTGATGAGGATTTTCTATTAGCTCAGGTAGCAAGCAGCTGGGTTCCATCCCTCTGCCTTTCAATCCCAGGCCCCCGGACATCATCTAACATCCTCACAAGCCTCCACTAGCCCATCACAAAGCAAGAGTCACATGGGGAAACTGAGGCTTGCAGCAGGTCAGCAACTTTCCTAAGGTCACAGAGTGAACCAGTGACAAAACTGGGAATGGAACCCAGGAGTCTGGACTCCTAGCACCAAACCTCCCTGGCTCTAACCACTAGACCCTGCACCCCTCCCAGAGCCTGGGATAGAACCCAGGAGTCCTGCCCCCCAGCTGTGTACATTGGCCTACCGAAGTCATGGAGTCCAGAGGGCTCCCCCAATCCCCACATTCCTGGACTGAGGGGCTCCAGATCACCCCAATGCTCCCTTGGTGTCTAGCAAGCAACTCCCACTAGGCAAACGGGGACACCTCAAAACTGCTGCTCGGGCCCCCTCTGCTGGCGAGTGCCTCAACTGCCGCTGCTCTGAGCTCAGGGGAGATGGAGCCAGAGCCCTGGGCCTGCCAGTCCGGGAGAGCCAGAGGGGATCCCAGGGATCCCCGTTTTACTCCCAGCTCCGGTGAGTCCCTGCCCCACTCGGTGCCTCAGTTTCCCCTCTGGAAGTGGGAGGAGAAGGCAACCGATGGGACGCCGCCCTCAAAGGGCCTTGGGTCTCCAGAGAGAGACGCCAGTGGGATGCAGAATGAATGCGACGGGTCTCAGCTCAGCCCCTTCGCCAGGGGGAATTATCCGCCCCGTGCTCTAAACAGCCATATTCCCCTCCAGAGCTGGGGAGAGAACCCAGGAGTCTGGCCTCCTGTCCGCTGGGCAGCGGACGAGCTGCGTCCCGTCTGGAGGGTGAGCGCGGCTCTTCCCCAGGCCGGGATGCTGCCCCGTTAACGGGATTCGCTGTGGGGCCAGGCAGAGCAGGAGGGTTAACGAGCCCCAGCCCAGCAGGGGCCCTTGGCAGGGGCGACGGCCGGACCCACCTGCCAGGAAGAGCCGGCTCTGGCACGGAGGCTTCCGGGACAGCTCCCGCCAGCCCTTCCTGGAATTTCACCCCCGATTAGGCCGGGCGGAGGTAAGAGCCAGGGGGGGCCGTTAAGGTCAGCGGGCAGGGAAGCGGCAGCTGGCTGCAGGTGGGCACCGGCCTGGGGCCAAGTTGGCATCAGACACTGACTCCAACCGGCCACAAATTGCACCAGTCAGCCAGGGAGCCTGCGACCAGAGCTAGGGACAGGGGGGCGGGAGTCAGGACTCCTGGGTTCTAATCTGTACCCCCCCTGCTAGCCCAGCCCTGCCGGTGCCCCTCACTCTCAACCCACAGCCCCTGCTAGCCCAGCCCTGGCCCCCCCAGCTCTGCCGGTGCCCCTCACTCCTGACCTGCAGACCCTGTTACCCTGTCCCTGGGCTCCCCCCAGCTCTGCCAGTGTCCCCCACTCCCAACCCGCAGACCCTGTTCCCCTGGCCCTGGGCTCCCCCCAGCTCTGCCGGTGCCCCCCACTCCCAACCCACAGCCCCTGCTAGCCCAGCCCTGGCCCCCCCAGCTCTGCCGGTGCCCCTCACTCCTGACCCGCAGACCCTGTTCCCTTGGCCCTGGGCTCCCCCCAGCTCTGCCAGTGCCCCCCACTCCCAACCTGCAGCCCCTGCTAGCTCAGCCCTAGGCTCCCCCCAGCTCTGCCGGTGCCCCCCACTCCCAACCCGCAGCCCCTTTTCCCCTGGCCCTGGGCTCCCCCCAGCTCTGCCAGTGCCCCTCACTCCCAACCCTCAGCCCCCTGCTGGTCCAGCCCAGCCTGGCCTTGTGCCCACAGGGAGAACAACGCCAAGCAGCCGAAGGAAGGGTCCGGGCCCATCTGTCACACTGGACGGAGCCAGAGGATGGGGGGAGAGGTATTGACTGGAGCAGACATGGGCCCTGTTCCAGCCCCCGCAGGGCCCCTCCCGGCCAGGCTCAATCTGGGGACACACAAGGTTGGCATGGGCCAGGGGCGCCCTCTGCTGGGGCGACACTGGAACAGCACCTTGGGGACACATCTCCGTGGGGGGGGCAGAGCGGGAGCTAGGGCCTCCCGATGGGCCGAGAGCCACCTGCCCCCCACCCCGGGAGCTGGGGGTGCGGCAGGGGAGACTCATCCCCTCCCAGGGATATCGTCACCCTCCTGCTGGCTGTTCTGTGCCCACAGAGCACCCACCGCGCTCAGCCCTTGTGGCAGTGAGTTCCACAGGCTAAGGCACTTCGGGGGGGGGGGCGGCAGGCTGGGACTGGAATGAAAGCGATGCAGGGGGCAATCGCTGATTATGTTTCTACCCCCCCAAGTCAATGGCCCCCCCACCAGCCCACTGCTACACCCCCATAATCCTTTGCTGCAGAGGTCACCATGGCGATCCAGGGTGGGTGGGGAGAAGAGAAACTCTCTCGGAAAAGCTGTTCATGCAAAAGGATCTTTATATGAAGGTGGGGTTGTTCAATGGGAGGGCAGAGAGAGAGACGAGGGGCAGATCTTTGGGGAGCAGGAGGCCAAGGGGGCTCCCGCCCCCTCGCCAGCCCCCAGCGCCCCCATGGGGCCGGCGACGGGTCCAATTCCCACCCACCCCGGGGCTGAGCCCCCACGGACAGCATTGCAGGCACCCGCCCAGCCCCCAGGGGGCACCGGGGCCAGCCCCGGTCATCAGGGTCAATGGCAGAGCAGGGGAAAGGACCCAGAAGTCCTGCCCCCCTCCTCCTGAAACAGACTAAAAACAGCCCCCCAGAGGGGAAAGGGCTCAGGGCCCCTTCCCCACCCCCTGGGCCAAGCCCCCCCCCACCTCACCACATACCCTAGTTCTTCCAAAAGAGCCGCATGAAGCAGCTGAAATGTCCACACTGGGAAAGGGTCTGGGGGCACCAAATGGGGGGGGAGGCTTTCCTGTAACCCCCACCCCCCTGATCCAAGGGCTGCCCCAGCACCACACCCGCAGCAGGGAGAGGATCTGTGCAGACCCCTAGAGCCCCGCCCCACGGCAGGGGGTCCATACGGCACCCAGCCCGTGGTGGGGGTCTGCCCACTCCCTAGAGCCCTGCCCCACGGCAGGGGGTCCATACAGCACCCACCCCGCAGCGGGCGGCCTCCCACTCCCTAGCGCTCCACCTCACGGCAGGGGTTCTGCCCGCTCCCTAGAGCCCCGCCCCATGCCAGGCGGTCCATACAGCACCCACCCTGCGGCGGGGGCCTGCTCGCTCCCTAGCACTCCACCCCGTAGCGGGCGAAGTGGCGCAGCAGCACGCCCAGCTCCAGGTGCACGGTGCCCGCGGCGACGGTCTGCAGGCGGTACCGGTCGGCCCCCGTGTAGATCAGGTCGCTGTTCAGCAGCTGGGGCCCCCCGCCCACAAAGAGCTGGGAGAGCCGCTCCTGCCACGAGCCCAGGGGCTGCCAGGTGACGCAGGCCAGCGCGTGCCAGCCCGGGCTGCACGGCACGTGGCAGAAGCCGTAGCCGTAGAGCTCCCTGCGCCCGAAGGGGTCCTGGTGCCAGACCTGCACGTGCAGCTTGGGCCAGCCTGACAGCAAGAGAGAGGGGACCCGTCAGTGCCAAGCCCCACTCTGCAAGCCAGGTGCCCCCTGCCCTATGCCCTGTCCCCAAGCCAGCCAGTCCTGCCCTGGGGCTGGATGGGAGCCACCAGCGTTTCTCCATCGTGGGGACACTTCTGCAGCCGAGGACGAGGAGCTTCCGGAAGCGGGGAGGACAGATGGTTGCACCTGCCCCACCTGGGCTCTGCCCCCACCCTGGTCCCACCCCCAGCTCAGGCGGGGCTGAGGGAAGGGGAAGAAAAGCTCCAGGGGAGACGGAACTGGACAACAAACAACCTCTGGTGTCTCGCACAGCTGGGGGGAATTTCCTTCCACCGAGAGAAATTAATTCATGCCTGGCTAGGGCTGCCTTCCGCCCCTACCCGAGCCAGCGCTGCCTTCCCCGGCCTTGCCCCCCCCCGAGCCAGGGCATCCTGCCCTGCCCCTCCCCGCTCCTGTCTGGAACCCGCGGCCTCCCCACAACTCCTGGGCCACCAGCCCAGCGCACACCGGGGCTGGAACCCGCGACAGGCAGAACTTACCCTGCAGCCCCTTGGTGGCAAAATGCACGTCGATGGGGTGGGACCAGTAGGCCACATCACCCAGCTGGGGGTGATCCACCTGCGTCTGCCCCTCCCGCAGGCCGGAAAGCAGCTTCCAGGCGCTACCTGGGGGTGGGGGGGGAAGAGCGTAGTCAGTGAGGGGGGCAGAAGCTTCAGGAAGTGAGCACGCGAGAGCTGGGGAGAGAACCCAGGCGTCCTGGCTCCCAGCCCCCCCTCCTCTCTAACCGCCAGCCCCCACTCCCCTCCCAGAGCCGGGAGAGAACCCAGGCGTCCTGGCTCCCCGCCCCCTGATCAGCCTCTGGCCTCTGCAGCGCTTTCCCCAGACCGTGGGCTGAGCCCCGCTCGCCCCCGGGGGCCCAGGGCCCGGCTGACCTGTGTGGATTCCCCACTTGCAGAAGAGGCTGCTGCTGGGGAAGCCGCTGGCTCCCACGATCTGCCCGATGAGGTGCAGCTCGGCCATGGGCCTGCAGCAGGGGGAGAACAAAGGGGGGGTTAGAAACAGAACCCAGGTGTCCGGCTCCAGCCCCTGCCCCCCGCTCTGACCACCGACCCCCACTGCCCCCCCCGGGGAGAGAACCCAGGGTGTCCGCTCCAGCCCCTGCCCGCTTCTGACCACCGACCCCACTGCCCCCCTGGGGAGAGAACCAGGTGTCCGCTCCAGCCCCTGCCCCCGCTCGACCACCGACCCCCACTGCCCCCCCCGGGGAGAGAAACCCAGTGTCCGGCTCCAGCCCTGCCCCCCGCTTGACACCCCACCACTGCCTCCCCCCGGGGAGAGAACCCAGGTGTCCGCCTCCAGCCCCTGCCCCGCCTGACCACCCGACCCCACATTGCCCCCCCGGGAGAGAACCCAGGCGTCCGGCCCCGGCCCCGGCCCGCCCGCCCGCAGCGGAGGGCTCCGCGTTCTGTGCGCTGCCGACCGACGGCTCGCCCCAGAGGTGGCTGCATCGCCGGGCGGGAGGGGGGGTACCCGCCACCCGCTCGCACCGGGGGGGGGTTGGAGCCACCGCGCGCATGCGCACTGCCCACGTCGCCGCTCCCCGGGCGCTACACCACCGCTAGCCACCGCCTGCCCCGGCCTCTCTCCAGCCGCCGCCGCCCACGGCAACCGAGGCGCGGGCCCCTCCCCCGACGAGCCGGATTGGCTGGTGGACGGGGCCACGTGACGACGTTAGGGGCGAAGTCCCGCCCAGGAAGGCGGAGGGGAGCGATTGTTGCGGCCATCTTGAGTGGGTCAAATGAAAGTCATCGCGAGCGCAGCGCCATGTGCGTGGGCATGAAGGACGGGGCCGCCTCACTGGGCGGGGCAAGGCCGTGGCGCAGCCATCTTGGAAGGGCCAGAGAGATTGACAAGCCGGGGGCAGGGCTGGGTCTGGTGGGAGCGCCAGGGCTGAGCTCAGCCCACCAGGCGCCCAGGTCCCCGCCCCCGGCCAGGGCCAGAGACTGATGGTTGAGCCTAGTCGGGGGGTGGGGTCGCCTTGTCTGGGCCCAAAACCCACGGCACCGCTTTCCGATGGGGGGGGGCTCCCTGAGGCCTTGCCGCACCTCGCTCCCCCGCAAGCCTCCGGTGCCAGGGGGGGGCTGACGTGTTACTGTGGGGTGCCCTCCCCCTCCCCAGTGCCCCAGTGCCCTGACCCTCAGCTCTCCCTGCCCTCCCCTCCCCAGTGCTCACCCCCTCCCAGTGCCCTGACCCATCAGCTGCTCCCCCCGCATGCGCCCCCGCTCCCCAGTGCCCTGAATCCTCAGTGCTCCGCCGCTCAAAGAGCATTAATCTAGATGAGGTGCCGAAGAAGACCACGAGGGAAAATGACACAGGTCCTAATACACTGGGCCTCCTAAAACCATTGGGACAACCAGTGGACTCTAGAGAAGAGTTCACACTAATAGCAATATAAAAAGATCCTGGGGTATAGGTCCCAACCTCTGGGCTCACCAAGGCAGATCTCCACAACAACAACGCCCAGGAGAGGAAATATATTACCCATCGCTCCAGTGCCTGAGAGAACGTCCCCCACCAGTGCCCTGACCCTCTCAGCTGCTCCCAACCTACCCG
>NC_133779.1:1856896-1870820 GCF_003597395.2 Chelonoidis abingdonii
CCCCCCCGCCCACCCCATGGCTGCTCCCCCTCCCCGGCACCCTGGCCCTCAGCTGCTCCCCCCCCCCCCACCCCATGGCTGCTCCCCCTCCCCGGCGCCCTGGCCCCGAATGCAAAGCGCTTTGCCTGGAGGGAGCTGGACTCTCAGGCCTCCCCTCAGCCACGTCCGCAGCCCCAGGGTGACCAGTAATAACCCTTCCAGGCTCAGGGACCCCCGAGAACTGGGGGCTGCACAGAGCCCTGTGGCAGAGGCTGCCAACGCCTCTTCCATCAGCCTGGTTTGTGTTTCAGTGTCCTCCCAAGCACCTGAGAGTGCTGGGGGGCAGGGAGACAGCCTGAGCGAAAGGGAAACTGAGGCGCAGAGAAATGGCACCTGCCTGAGGTCATGGTGGAAATAAGTGGCAGAAACAGGGATAGAACCCAGGAGTCCTGGCTCCCAGCCCCCTGCTCTAACCACCAGCCCCCACTCCCCTCCCAGAGCTGGGATAGTGTCACGGACTCACAGATTGTGCCCACTCGTGGCCCCATGTGGTCCGTGGGGGGGGGGTGCCCCTTTCAGTGCGACAGCCCTTCTTGGGGGTCCACTCTCGCTCGGGGTTAGGCCCTTCCTCCGCTCTAAGCCTCAGCATGTCTGTCTCTGCTGTGGGCCCCTCAGGGAGTCCCCTCGCTCTGGACCCCCGGGAGTTCCACCCCCCGAAGGGCTTGATGCCCCACTCCCCAGCCCTGATCTCTAGCCAGGAGCGACTCAGCCAGTGTAACACAGGAGGGTTTATTGAGCGTTTGAACCCAGCACAGGAAACTCTCAGGGCCTCAGGCCTGGCCTCCCTCAGCCCAGCACATCCCAGTCCCCCTGCAGCCAGGTGGGCTCTGCCTGCTCCCCCCCTCCAGCCCAGGGCCCCCCTGCTTCCCAGCTGGGCCTCTGAGACCCCAGGTCCCCTCTGTCCATCGTCTTTTCTCCAGGTAAACAGGATGGCCTGGGTCTCCTCTCCTCTCCGCCCTCCTCTGGCTGGAACCGGCTGGTCAGGTCACCAGGGTCCTCTCCCCATGGCCCATTGTCCCCCACTGGCCAGAACCAGCTGTGACTCCTGAGCTGGGCCACCTGGTCACCAGGTCACCAATCGCTGGGGTCTCCATCCTCCAGGCCATCGGCCAGAGTCCCAGGTTCCCTCTCCAGTCCTGTGTCCCAACGAACTCCCTCTCCCCTCCCCTCGTTAAACCAGTAACACCCAGGGACACTGAGTCCCACCCCCTCTGCATGCAACCCCCTGGAAAACACAGAAAAACCCAAGAACCCCCCCCACTTCATGACAGATAGAACCCAGGAGTCCTGGCTCCCAGCCCCCTGCTTTACCCACTGCCCCTCCCTGCAGCTCCTCCAGGCATCCCTGGCACCGCTTTGCTTTCCCGCCCTGCGCGTTGACCCTTCGTGCCAGCGTTGCGCGGCTCCCGGGCTATTTCCAGCTGCCCATGTCTAACCCCCCCGGGATTATTTCCTGCCGCTCGCAATTAAACTAAAACGCCAACATGCAGCTACGACAACAAAGGCGCCTAACGCCCCCCCCCCACCTCCATCTGCTCCCTGCACAGAGCGAGGCTGCTGCGGGAGGGGGCAGGGGCTGGCGGAGGGTGGGGGCAGCTGGCTGGAGCCCAGTTCCCTTCCTGGCCTGGAGTCCTGGCCAGCCCCACCCTGGGGTGACGGCCAAGGGGGGCAGCCTACAGCGGTGGCCAGTTTGAACCCAGCCCAGGCCCAGGTCCTGGCGTCAGAGGCTGAGCTCACTGGGGCTCAGAGACCCACGGGCCCTGTCGGCACCATCACAGGACCCTCAGAGCAGGGAGGCTGGTTGGGCTGTTCTCTGGAGACAGGCTCAGGGACCAGCAGGGCTGGGGGGGCCCAGGGCTGGGCTAGCAGGGGCTGCAGGTTGGGAGTGAGGGGCACCAGCAAGGCTCGGGGGTGCAGGGCTGGGCTGGCAGTGGCTGCAGGTCGGGAGTGAGGGGCTGTCACGGAGTCACCGGGCGATGCTCTGAACTGCTCCCCACCAAGCCAGGCAGGACTCTGGGGAGCCTCCTCTCCCTTGGAGCAGCCTGTCTGCAGGGCAAGAAGCTCACACGGCTTCACCTCCTGGGTCTCTCCTTGGAGCATTCAGCATCCATTGCCTCCGTGCCGCTTCCCACAGCAAGACGCACGCCAGCAGGGTCCTGGGGCCACAGTTCCTGGCACCCCCTTTGCGTCAGACGTTCTCTCAGCCAGCCAGCACAACGAGGTTTATTCGTATGGCAGGAAATGGTCCTAAACAGAGTTTGTAGTACGAGAACCAGACCCCTCTCGCCGGGGTCCATTTCTGGGCCGTGACCCCCCTAGGTCTGCCCTTCACTCCTTCGTCCCCAGCCAGCTCCAGCTAACCCCCTCCAGCCCTCCTCTCTGCTCAGCCCCTTTCCCGGCCAGGAGGTCACTGTCCCTTTGTCGTCAACCCTCAGTTGGCACTTTGCAGAGGGGCCCAGCCATCACTTGTTAGGAGACAGAAGTCCCGCACTTTACGGGGGCACTGGCCCCTTCCTCTGCACATCCCACCCGTATCCACCACATCTGATATTAAGACTGCACAGGGGACACTGAGGCCACCAAAGCAGTATCAGAGAAACATAAGAACATTCCAGTCATCACAGGGCACCGCAGAGCTGGGGGCCCAGGGCTGGGCTAGCAGAGGCTGCAGGTCGGGGGAGGGGTCACCGGCACGCCAGGGCCGGCTCTAGCAATTTCTCCGCCCCAATGCACGCGGAGCACTGCGGGGGCGCTCTGCCGCGCGCCGGTCCAACCGGCTCCGTGGACCTCCCACGAGGCTTCCCTGCGGGGGCCTGGTGTCGGCGGCTCCGGATGCACCTCCTGCAGGCGTGCATGCGAGCTTCACCGAGCTCGCGGGACAGCGGCCCTTCCACACGGGAAGCTGCGGCGAGGTCCCGTAGCCCCCTGCACCTCTCCGGCACCGGCGAGAGCGCCCCCGTGCATCCCCCGACACCGCTTGCTGCGCCTGTTGGCTGAGCTGGCACCTGCCAGGCAGGGCTGGGCTGGCAAGGGACTGCGGTCGGGGAGGAGGGCAAACGGCAGGGTGTGGTGGACCAGAGGCTGGCGTGGTCAGGGGCTGCAGGGCGGTGAGTGAGGGGCACTCAGGGCTGCAAGTGAGGACATCGCTCCAAAAGACAAACATAAGCAGAAGCAAGAAGAAAGCAAAAGAAAAAAAAAAAAAAGGAGTAAAAAAAAAAAAAAGAAAAGGAAAAAAATAAAAAAAAAAAAAAGGAAAAAAAAAGAAAAGAAAAGAAGGAAAAAAAAAAAAGAAAAGAGAAGAAAAAAAAAAAAAAAAAAAAAAAAAAAAAAGGAAAAAGGAAAAGAAAAAGAAAGAAAAAAAAAAAAAGAGAATAAAGGGAAGTAAAAAAAAAAAAAAAAGGAAAAAAGAAGACAAAAGAAGTAAAGAGGAAAAGTAGATAGAGTGAATGGGAAATGAGAAAAGAGATAAAAGAAAAGAGAGGAGAGGATAGGAGAGTAGGAAGAAAGATTAGTAGCAATAATTAATGCCGGCGTCGTGCTAGATCGGGTCCTAGGGCTGAAGGTGGGGGCTGTTCGCACCCGGAACAGCCTTTCAATAACTCAACACCCGTAGGCAGAAGAAGCTGGATTATAGAAGGAGCCAGTTCATTAGCTCCTCGAAGTGCCCGCCCCCCCTCCGTCTAACAACAGCCCCAGCTCTCACCTCGACCTCCCCCCTGCTCCCCGGCATCTCACGGGAGGTGGGGGTGGGCTGTATAGCCCTCTTTCCAGGGGAAACTAGGCACAGAGCAGCTGGTGACAGGCCAGGAATCAGTAGTCCCTGGGCCCAGTCTAGGCTCTGCCACTAGGCCATGCTGCCATCTTCCCCTCCTGCCATGTGTTGTGGCTGACATGCCCCGGGGGGGCTGGAGGCATTACGGCCCCCAGGTGGCAACAGTGGTTCAGACCAGGCAAGTCCATCTCGACTGCACACCCTAGACACCCACCATCTCCATGCTCCCTGCAATGGGGGGTGCACGGGATGGGGCAGGCCCGGAAATCTGGCGGTGGAGGCAGCCACACACCGAGACCCGCCTCGCAGCCGTCTCGCTCCACGAGGGCTTTGCAGGCATGCACCGCAGCTGCCAACAGCTCAGCTGGGGCTCCAGGGCTAGATCCTGTGCTGGGGGGAGAACGGGGGGGGGGAGCAGCTGGTCGGCTGCCAGCGCTGCAGGGGGGGGCAAGGGGTGAGGGAGCTGGGGGGAGTAAATATAGATGGCGGGTTGATGCTCCACCATGGCCAGGGTGATAGTGCCTGTGACACTCCTGACGTGAGCCCCAGTCTCCCACTCCCCGGCCAGGCCTGGGCCAGCGTCCCAGCACAGAGGGCGAAAACACCCCAAGATAGGGGGAGGTGGAACAGGGCGGGCCATCCCCACGCGGTCTGTGCAGCGACTGGCACATGGGTGGGGGGGTGTCCAGGCCTGGGGGCTACAGCTGCCCTAAATCAAATGGCAGTGCAGGTCCAGGCCCTGGTGTGCCTTCAGACCCCAAGTGGAGCGGTTCCCTGCCCCGCGACCAGGGACCACACCCCCCCACCATCTCGTTGGGCACCAGGCTCAGTGGACGTGCTGCTGCTGGGTCAGCCCCGTAACTACCCCCCCCCTCGAGGGCAAGCGAACAGAGACCCATCAAGCCCGCCCTGGCAAGCCAACGTGCCTTCACTCCCACCTGCACCTCCTAGCCCAGCCCCGGCCAACCATTCCCCCCTTAACAGTATGCCTGTGCCCTCACTCAACGCAGCTCTGCGGCCCGGCCCTGGCACCGACTTCCCCCTTATCTCTACGCCGGTGCCCCTCCTCCCAACCTGCAGCCTGCTATGCCAGCCCTGCTGTGCCCCTCATCCGTCTCCACAACCTCTACCGCCGGCCCAACCCACACATACCCTCCTACTCCCCCAACTAGACACCACCCTGCTAGCCCAGCCCTGGTTACCCCCCCCCTCTGCTTGTGCCCTCACTCCCTACCCAACCCCTGCAGCCACGGTCCCCGCTCTGCCTGGCCTCTCAACCCCAGCCTGCCATGTGGCTCCCCCTTCTCTTCCCACTAGCTCTGCCGGTGCTCTCACTCCGACCACACACCTACCATCTGCTTGTCTTTCCTCCCCCACCGCCCCTTTCGCCAGAGCCGATAATGAATGATTTATCAGGCAGGTGAGATTTATTCTCTTTAACGAGCCGGTGCTCCAGCCCCCAACACAGTTGCTTTTCAGCCTCCTAAATCTTTCAGGGCCCCTCTTCTCACGAGCCCGGTGGGGTGCAGAGCGGGCAGCCCTTGTGGAACAACTGGCTGTCTCAGCAGGCCTTGGTGGCCTCTGAGACACAATGGCCCCAGACCTGTGAAGGGGACTCAACCTGGGGGAGCAGGGGGCTCTGGTCAGGAGTGTAGGGGACCAGAAGAGTCTGGGGAGGGGGGCAGGGCTGGGGTAATGCGGGCAGGAGAGAGGGGCACGGTGGGAAGGTGGTGGGTTGCAGGGAGGTAGCAAGGGGCTGCTGGTGGGTGAGGGGACCGCAGGCTGTGCTAGCAGGGCTGAGGTGGGTGAGGAGACCGTGGTGTTGTGGGGCAGGGAGGATAGCAGGGGCGCGGGTCGGGAGTGAGGGGCACTGGCCAGAGCTGGAGGGCCAGGGCTGGGGCTAGCAGGGGCTGCGGTCGGAAATGAGGGGGCACTGGCAGGGCTGGGTAGGTAGGGGCTGCGGTCAGGAGTGAGGGGCACCGGGCAGGGTGGGGAGACGGTAGGGGTTGGGGGGTACAGGGCTTGGGAGTGAGGGCACTGCAGAGTTGGGGGGCAGGAGCTGGGCTGCAGGGGCTGCGGGTCGTGGGTGGGGGCACGGCAGCAGTAGCCGGGGGGTCAGGCATGGCTGGCAGGGGCTGCGGGTCGGGAGTGAGGGGCACTGACAGGCGACTGGTGCTGGCAGGGGCTGCGGTTGGGAGTGGGGCACCGGCGGAGCTGGGGGCAGCCAGGGTGGGTGCTGCGGGGTTCCCGTGCCCTCCTGGCATTTAGCTGGGTCCCATGGATGCACACCGCGGCCCGTGCCCCCGCCGGGTGGTCAGTGGAGAGACCCGGGCTATTCGCTCCCGTCCCTATCACGCACAGCGCGGGAGAGAACCCAGGAGTCCTGGCTTCCCGCCCCACCATTATGAAGTGGGGGGGAGTGTTTTCGCCTACGACGCCGGTCCCTCCGTCCGTAACGCTGAGAGCTAAAGCAGAGACACACCCCCCTCCGCCCCAGACCTCCCAGCCCCCCCCCCCGAGCCTGCCCTTTCGGGGGGCGGGGGCGCTAGGGCTGGGCTGGCTGCATCGCGGGACTGGCCGGGCGCCGCGCGGGGCCGGGGGTTTTTCTCTCCTGCCGGGGGGGGGGGGACACCCTGGGGGGGGCGGAGCGCGTGGGGGCGGACAGCCCCCCCGGGATGGGGCGCGGGGGGGCGGAGCCTGGCGCTCGTGGCCGGTAAGTGCCCGGGGATCCGGGGGGCACAGCCGGGCGGGGGGCGCTCAGTGCCGGGGGGGCGGTCAGACCCGCTCGTTCCCCCAGTTGCGGATCGGGCCCAGGACTGAGGCGGAGGGGGGAGCTGCTAAGCCCAGGGCCTCCCCCAGCTCCCCCCGTCCGAGCCGCCCCCCCAGTCCGAGCCGCCCCATGTCCCTAGAGGGGGGGCAGGTGCCGTGACGGGGGTGGGTCAGTGTCTTTCCCAGCTCATTGCGGTGGGGTGGGGAGCTGAGAAGCCAAATCTCCTTCCTGCCCCCCCCCGGGGGCGCTGTCCCCCCTTCACCTATTGCCATCGGAGCGACTAACTCGGGGGCGGATCCAGGCGGGGGGGGATGAATGGAGACGCCCCCCCAGGCAAAGTCTGGGCTCCTCCAGGGCCAAGGTGGGGCCGGGATCCCAGAGCTTCAGGTGGGTCCCTCTGTTCTGTGCGTGGGGTCCGTGGGGCAGCCCCCAAGCTGGGGTCCGTCGGGGTCGCTCCACTGGGGTCCATGGGGCAGCCCCCCAGCTAGGGTCCATCAGAAGGGTCCCTGGGGGCAGGCCCCCAGCTAGGGTCCGTCAGGGTCTCTCCGTTGGGATCCGTGGGGCCAGGACCCCAGCTGGGGTCTGTCAGGGTCGCTCCATTGGGGTCTGTGGGGCAGCCCCCCGGCTTGGCCTGTTTACCCAGAGCACCTTGTAGCCCCAGGGCCAACGCTGGGACCCCCGTTCCTGTGGCTGGGGCTGGGGGCTCTGCCCGTGGGGGGGACCTGGGCCCGGTGGCCCCCGTCGAGCTGGGACGTGGATTGACCTGTCGGTGCGGGGCAGGGGCCAGGGCTGCGGGGCAGGGGCTGCGCCCTCTGCTGGGGGGCAGCATGGGGCATAGAAGCGGGGCTGGGCGCTGGTGGCCAGTCTGGAGCCGGCTTCCCACACACCAGAGGGGGGCAGATTCAAGCGGCTGCCAGCACCACCTGGCCCAGCCCGAGTCCTCGCCAAAGCCCGGGAGAGCAGTGGGAGCGAATGGACTGGGGCAGCTGGATTCAGTAGATGTGGGCTGGGAAGGGAGTGGGGTCTAGCGGTCGAAGCAGGGGGCTGGGGGCCAGGACTCCTGGGTCCTCTCCCAGCTCTGGGAGGGGAGGGGAGGGGAGGGGGGTCTAGTGGTTAGAGCGGGGAGGGCTGGGAGCCAGGTTCTCTCCCCAGCTCTGGGAGGGGAGTGGGGTCTAGTGGTTAGAGCAGGGGGGGCGGCCTGGGAGCCAGGACTCCTGGGTTCCATTCCCAGCTTTACCACTGACTTACATGAGGGACTCAGGCCTCTCCTTTTCCCCTCTCTGTGACTCAGTTTCCCCCTCAGGAGGCAGCAGCATCACCAACCCTGCCTCCCGGCAGGAGGTGACTCAAGGCCAAATTCATCCAAGCACCTGTGCTGGGCACGAGATACCGGCCTCCCCTGCCTACATTCCCCGCGGCTCAGCGCATCCTCTCCACCACCTCCCCCCAGGCCTCCTCTCCCCACCATTGACCCCACCACCCGGCTGCTCCTTAAGGCCCAAACCGAACCGCTCTCCTGCCTCCCGGCAGCCACAGCAGCGAGACCCTGGCACTGAACCGGCAGCCAGAGCGGGAGGGAAAGGCCAGGCAGGGAGCAGAGCTGCGGGAGGGGATCAGGCTTAGGAGCAGGACCTTGGGGGATGGGGAGGGGGTGTATTTTTGGGGTGGGGCAGGCAGGGAGGCTGGGAATTGCTCACCCAGGGACCCCTCTCCCCTGGTATCCCGGGAGGTTTCTGCATCCACCCAGGCGGATCGAGGCTCTTGGCAGGACGGGGTGGGGGGGATCTCAGAAGGGTTGAACTGAAGGTTCAGTTTGCAGGGGGTGTCAAGGGGCCCCCGGGAAACATGCCAGAAATCAGCACCGCTCTCTCCGCCGGTGGGGCCGGCGCTGCGCTGCCTTGCACCAGCTGTGGCTCTGCCCCATGGATTTGAATGACGAGGCCGGAGCTCCACCCCTTGGCACTGGCCCCGCCAGCCGAGGACGGGACACGCTGTCGCAACCCATGGTCTAAGCTGCCCCTGGCCCTGGCATCTGGCCACAGCTGCTTCCGGCTCGGCCCGTCTGGCTGATCTCAGGGTCACCACGGTTAGCCGGCGGGAGCTCCAGCAGCTCTTTGATTTGGCCTGATGGGGGTCCCCAGATGACTGACCTTTTGGAAGACTAACGCGCCAGGCGTCTCTTCCTCTCCTGGGGCAGCTGGACTTTGTCTCTGGGAGGGGAGTGAAGTCTAGTGGTTAGTGTGGGAGGCTGAGAGCCAGGACTCCTGGGTCCCTTGGCCAGGCCTGCAAGGCCTTCCCCTTGTGTGTCACAGGCCAAGGCTCCTCCCTTCCCTGAGCGCCAGCCCAGGCAACCCCTCATTTTGCCCCCCTACAGATTGATCATGTTTATCTCTTTCTTCCCCCCCCCCAGGTGACCTGGGAGCTGAAGACCCCCCCGGACCCCTTGCCGGAGCAGGGATCTCCCCCCGCCTCATGGAGAACATCCATGAACTACAGCACCCGCTGCTGGCCAAGCCCCCCAGGGGTGCCCCGGCGGGGGAGACGCGGCGGGAGCATCCCAGCTTCTTCGCTCGGCCCAGCTGGAGGCACCTGCCCCCGCCTCCCCCTGAGTTGGCCCAGCAGCTCCTGGACGCGGGGACCCTGCAGAGGACGGTGGAGCCACTGGGCAGCCCTGAGCCGGCCCCCGACCTGGACCCCACATGGAAGGCTGGGGAGCCCCCCAGCTGGAGGAAGCAGGGTTACTGCGAGACGGCTTTCGGGGAGCCGGCCGAGCGCCCCAAGAAGCTCTGCCTGGAGAAGGACATTCACACGGTCTGCTGTGAAGTGAGCGACCGAGAGCTGCTGCCTGAGTTTGAGGTGAGGGGGGGCTGGGAACCCAGGCATCTGGGCACCGACGGGGGGGATGAATCACTAGCCACCTGCAATGGCTCCGTCAGCTCCAGGGCCTGGTTCACTGGCCAGGTCAGTAAATCGCTGGCTCACAGCGGGGCTGGTCACAGTCCCCACCCCCCACAGTGGGCTTTGGGGTTCCCTGCTCGCTGGGTCTGGGGCCCCCCGGCTCTGAGCCCCAGGCCACAGAAGCAGTTCCGGGCTTACAATGGCACGAGTGGGCCCTGCCTGTCTCCCCAGAGCTGAGCCACCTGGGACTGGGGCAGGAGTCAGTGGGGGGGGGGACAGGATGGGGGGCTTGGCACTGGACCCCATTTCCCCAGCTGGCCCCTCGCTCTGGGGACCGCCACCCCACCGCCGCACCATGCCCCATTGCCCCAGCCAGCCCCTTGCTCTGGGGACCGACACCCAGGGCCGGCGCTTCCATTTAGGCGGCCTAGGCAATCGCCTAGGGCGCCAGGATTATTGGTGGGCGGCGTTTTGCCGGAGGGGGCGGCAGGCGGCTCCGGTGGAGCTGCCGCAGTCGTGGCTGCAGACAGTCGGCTGCTCGCGCGGCTCCGGTGGAGCTCCCACAGGCACAACTGCCGCAGCTCCACCAGAGCCGTGGGACCAACGTGCGGGGCGGCGAAATTGCCGTGCGCCTAGGGCGCTAAAACCCTTAGCGCCGGTCCTGCCGACACCCCCCCACACCGCGCCCCACTGCTCCGGCCGGCCCCTCACTCTGGGGACCAACTCACACACACACACCGCGCCCCATTGCCCTGGCCAGGCCCTTGTTTGGGGCTGGGCGCACCCAGGCCCCCACTACAGGGCTCAGCTCCATAGCCCAGCGGCCCCAAAGTCGGGGTTCAGGGGGTCTGCAGAGCTCTGCTGCTCTGCTGCAGCTCTGTGGCTGGGGGATGGAATCACGCATGCGAGTAGCTCTCTCGTCCACGATAGGATAGACGCGGTCCGGTTTCACTCTCAACTCACAGATTTCGGAGGTAAGCTTAGGTTCAACGGAGGGTGTGAGTCTGCATGAGCTCTGCCTGCTCTGCACAAAATTCGCAATCTTGCGTTAAGGAGATGCCAGGACTCCTGGGTTCTCTCGCTGGCTCTGAGAGGAAGTGGGCTAGTGGTAGAGCAGGCGGCTGGGAGCCATTGACTCCTGGGATCAAACAGTGGCCGCCATGGGGCGCGCACTCCCCCCAGCCCCCTGATCTGGATTCCGCCCCCTGCCGATCCAGATGACTCCTCGTCGAGCGAGAGTGACAGCGACAGCGACTTCCCCTGATGGCTGCCGGCAGGATCAAAATGCTGGGCTGGCTGTGTTCTCCATGCTCTGGGGCTGGCTTCTGGCCCCTGGGCAATCGCCGCCTATACCACCCTGTCCAGGCAGGTGAGTGGGGGGGGCGGCCCCCCCGGGAGACGGATCTCCTGGGGCCTCAGCCTCCCCCCCCCCCGACTGGTCGCTGCAGTTAAATATGGGGACATTTGCAACCATAATATGGGAGTTTTTGCATAACTTTCCCTGCCCCCAAACTGTGCAGTCCCTTCAGGGGGCCAACCGCCCCCGGAGCACTGTCAGTCCCATCCCAGCTCGGAGTGGGTCGGGAGAGGTGGCTGCAGGCCCATGGGGAGAGTATTTGGTGGGATGCGGGGAGGGGTCTCGGGTATATCCGCTGGGCGGGGGCAGATTGTAATGTAGGGGAGGTGGGGGGGTCCCCATTCATGGGGGAAATCTGTCGGGCGGGTCTTTGGGGTATCTGCCAAAGGCTGGGGTATCCATGTGCGTGAAGGGGGTTCTCAGAGGCGGTTCTCCCCCTCGCTAACCTGCTTCTCCCTCCCCCAGAACACAGGGCTCAGCCAAGGGCGATTTCCCGGGGGCCGCGGGAGCCTGCGTCGGGACCTTCGCATGGCCGTGTTCCATCCTGCGCGTCTGGCTACATCAGGCGCCGTGGTGGGTCATCGACTATACTGTCCGAAAGGGGCCCCTAGTGCCCTGGGACGACGCTGCCTTGCTGGCGCACAGGAGCTGGACGGGAGGGCCCCTGAGTGCCCAGGCCCCTACGCCTGAGCACCAGCGCGCAGGGGTGGGCCAGCGGAGAGATTTGGACTAGCAGTTTCCTCCCCCCGCAAGATGACATGGCGCCGGACGCCTGTGGTTACCAGGGCGCAGGGTTTGGGAGCTGATTCGTAGGTGACCGACCAGACTTCACCACTATCTTTCTCCGTCTCCTTACGCCCCCCCCGTTGTCCTTTGTTGTCCCCCCCAACCCCGCTCAGGGTCACGCTCTGCCCGAGGGGCACGTCCCCTCCAATAAAGGCCCCGTGCACTTTGCCTGCATCAGCTCCGCAGGGGAGGGGAAGGGTTAACACCCCAGCTGGGGGGCCTGCTCCCATTCCCCGCTGCCCAAAGCGCTGGAGCCAGGGGACTGGGGGCCAGGACTCCTGGGTTCAATCCCCAGCTGCAAGGGGGGGAGGGAACTGGAAGCCAGGACTGTGGAAGGGGAGTGGGGTCTGGTGGTTAGAGCAGGGGGGCTGGGAGCCAGGACTCCTGGGTTCTCTCCCCAGCTCTGGGAGGGGAGTGGGGTCTGGTGGTTAGAGCAGGGGGGCTGGGAGCCAGGACTCCTGGGTTCTCTACCCCTGACTCCCGGTCTGACCTCAGCAAGTTCCTCCCCTTCTTGGTGCCTCAGTTTCTCCCTCCAAACCGCTGACATCCTCATGGCGGAGACAATTCATCTTCAAATGAAGCAGGATGCAGCCGCTTCCCTCACGTGGCAGCCGAGCCAGCCCCCTGCGCTCTGCACTGGGGGCGGGGGGGGATGCGGCTGCAGCCTCTCCCCTCGGGCCTGGAGCGTCCCCAAAGCTCCATCCCAGCTCGATGAGCCTCGCCAGCCCCGCTCTGGCTATTCAGTGAAAGCCTTGGTCCCTGCTCAGGCGGATGGTGGCCCCTGGAGCTCGTGTGGCTGGCTGGCTCCCCAGCCCTGCTCCGATGGCAGAAACTGAGAGTGGGGTGCCAGCTAAGATCCCCCCCACCCCGGAGCTCCCCCGTCCAGCTCATCCCTCCCTGCCTGGAGCACGGCTGGGGACTGGGTTGGTTTACACGGCTCTGCCCGCACGGGCCAGCGCTGCAGAGCAGAACGAACAGGGCCAGGCCCCCCTCGGCCATGAGTCACTCCAGTTGGAGTCAACGGGGCCAGGCCCCCCGTGGCTGAGTCAGCAGCAGAAAGCGAATTGCAGCCGCCGAGCGGCTCCCGGAGCTAGTCTGGCTTCACACTTGTCAGCAGCAGAATTTGGCCCAAAATTGGTTCAGGCTGCTGCCACCGGCATGAAATCGGCTCCCCTACCCGCCTCTCAGCCCAGGGTTTCGAAACCCCACACACAACAGCAAGCTCAGGGTTAAAAAACTGAAAACGGCTTGGGGGGGGGGGGCCGAGAACCGCTCCGGCCAGAGGTTTTCAGCCCCCCACTGCAGGAATTAACTGGAGTCATGAGGCTAAATCCACTGGGCAGATTTGAAATGTCAGGGCCCAGCTGGCTGGGTTGTTTCGGTGCAGAGCCCTGGGAGCCAGCGCTGCCATCTGGTGAGCCCGGGCTGAGCCCTGCCGATCTGGTCCTGGCCTGGCCCCTCACAATTTACACCCAGCAGGGAGACACACACACCTCCCCCCCGTGGCTGGGAAAGACATGGCAGGGCTGTGGGGGGGCAAGCCAGGGGCTCCGTTCTCAGCCCGGCAGGACAGACCCCCCCAGTTATTATATCATGCTGCTCTCACTACCCTGCCTGCTGGGGGGTTCCTGGGGTGCGGTAAGGTGTGAGCACAAAGAGAAAAAAATCACACTCCCGTCGTATGCAGTCACGTCGCTGGCTCGGCCTGGCGGAGCAGGAGAGCGAGGAACTGGCAACTTCATTTTCCACGCCAGGGCCTGAGGAATCGGGGGTACGTGTGTGAGAGCGGCAAGTCCCCCCACGGCTGGCTCAGGGTGCGTGAGGTGAAACTGGGAGGCTGCTGGAAAGGAGGCAGGGAGACGGGTTAGAGCAGGAGCGGAGAGAGCTCGCAGCACAGACAGGCAAATAAAAGATCATTTCATCAAAGCCATTAGGCTCATTAACCAAAGCGGCTGCCTGGCTCCGCTGGGGAGGCTGCTGCCGGTGAAGGAGCTGCAGCAGGGGGAGCCCCAGGTGGCACAGGGGCCCCGGGCGATGCTCTGGAGCTGCTCCCCACAAAGCCAGTCAGGACTTTGGGGAGCCTCCTCTCCCTCGGAGCAGACTTGTTCAGGGCAAGAAGCTCACACGACTTCACCTCCTGGGTCTCCTTGGAGCATTCAGCATCCTCTGCCCCTCCATGCGCTTCCCACAGCGAGTTGCCCCAGTGGGGTCCTGGGGAAGCCACAGGGTCCTGCACCCCCACTTCGCAGTCAGACGTGACTCTCAGCCAGTAACACAGAGGTTTATTCGATGACAGGAACAG
>NC_133779.1:1871532-1887197 GCF_003597395.2 Chelonoidis abingdonii
CGCCTCAGGGTGGGGGTGCAGGGGGGAGGGCGCAAGGTGGAAGTTTTGCCTAGGGCGCAAAACATCCTTGCACCGGCCCTGAGCACGGCGAGGGTGCAACGTAGGGACTGCAGCCAGCGGAGGAATGAGGGGCCCCAGGGGACACTTCTCCCCCGGCCTTGTCTGCTGCTGGCCATGGAGGGGACACCAGGTCCCCGAAGGACCCCAGGAACGGGGGAGACTGAGTCAGAGCCGGGGGCTTCACAGCTGATGCTGGGACCCTAAAGCCGAGTTGAGCAGCCAGATCCTGCGGGTCGCAGCAAACCGGCCACGCTGCCCTTGGGCAGACACCCGTGCACATTAACAGCCTTGTTAGCAGAAATGACTCCCCCCGGCTGCGTGCTGGCCAAGGGAGAGCACCCCAGGCTAGGACTCCTGGGTCCTGCCCCCCTCAGGAGGGGAGCGCAAGCCACAGAGCCACCCAGCAGACCAAGGGGCGACCCAGGCCCACGGAATGAACCTGGTAAGCAAGGGGGCTGCAGTCCAACCTGGGAGCTGGAAATGGGTGTAAACGTTTAACGGGGAGGGGAAGGAACCAGCCCACGCCAGTGCCTGGTTCTCCTCTGAACAAGAGTTCCTTGGGGCTGCCCCGGGGCAGACACGATCCCCCTGCCCCGGCTGGCCTGGGTCCCGCTCCTGGGGGGTCTCCCCGGCCCCTGGGGGCCCTCCAGCCAAGGGGATGCAGAGCAGGCTGCGGGCAGAGGGGAAAAGCCAGGGAGCGGAGGGGAGCAGGGAGGGCACAGGGAAGGAATGAACATGTCACCCACTTTCACCACGGTGCACAGCGGCACCCGGCTGCAGCCATCGTGCTGGATGCAGGCAGATGGATTCGGCCCCCCGGCTCGGGGTGCGAGAAGGGTGGGGGCAGGGCCCAGGCGGGTAAATAAAAAAAGAGGGAACGAGCCAATGAAAGAGGAGTGAGATCAGCCCCATGAGTCACTGACAGTTCCTGCCTGGGGTTACACTCGATTTCCCCTGCCCCGAATCCCCCCCCCGCTTTAACTCTCGCCACCAGCACACACTGGGGTTAACCGCGGGGCGAGTGGGGGCAGGCAGAGCTTGGTGACAGATGGGCTGAAGCACCCGGCTGTGGAGAGGTCCAGATGCCCCGCCCTGGCCCTGCCAGCGAGAGCTCCCGTACAGCAGGGCCAGGTGGAGATTGGCGCTGGGAGGGGGGACCTGTACCCTCACCGGCCCGTCGAGTCCGCAGTGAGACAGCTGGGGCCCTGTGGATGGGCAGCGCACGGTCACCGGGGTGCAGGCCTCAGAATTCAGCTCCGCTGGAGGGAACCGAAAAGCCAGCGGGGGGGATCCCTGCAGAACAGCAGTGGGCGTGGGGGTGGAGGAATCGCACGGCCAGGGGACACGCTCCCATCCCACACGGCGCAGACAGCTGGCTGGACACACAGGGGGAAGCCCCCTTTTTAATGGGCACCGAGGCACAGAGTTCACCGCGGCGAACGCCAGGTTTGGGGTGATCCGGACACAGCCTGCGCGGGCCGGGCAGGAGCCGGGAGCAGTTTGAAGGGCACCGACTGGGGTCCCCGCTCGGCAGGGACCCGGAGCCGCGGGCGGCCAAGCCTCACGTCTTGGAGTATTTCCTGCGGACGGAGTCCCGGTAGAACTGGAAGATGGCGCCGCTGGCCCGCTGGGCGGCCGCAATACACTGCTGCAGCTGGGGAGGAGCAGGGAGACGGGCGGTTAGAGCGGGGGCACCCCCAGAGACAGGCCCCTACGGCACCCACTGACTGTCCCCAGGGGCTCCTAACAGCCCCCACCCCCAGGCTCTCCGCTCTGCCAGCTGCTCTGACCAACCTGCCCCGAGGCGCCTGGGAATGGTGTGGGGGGGGACGGCCTCTGATTCCCCGTCCCCAGAAAGAGGGGGCCTGCCCCCTCTGTATGGGACAGTGGGAAGGACAGGGGGTGTGGCCCCACAGCACAGGGGGACACAGCAAGGGAGGGCTGAGCCCCCCCAACTCATTTCACCCGGGGGAGCAGAGCCTGATCCCCTTCACCTTCCCTCTAATACATGAGGGGAATCCCCCCATGCCCTCCCTCCAGGCCAGGACCCCCACATTCCCCACCCAGACACACAGCCAGCCCAGAAGTGGGGCTGGGGGGGCGTGAGGGGGAGATGAGAGGAGAGCTGCCATCCCAGCACCCTACCTCCCGTCGCCATAGCAACCAGGCTGGGGCTGTGACTCCCCATCAACCATTCAAAGCTGCCCCAAACTCAGGAGGGGAACACCCCCCACCCCCCGCAGGCAGCCCACCCCAGCTCCCCCACCCCC
Organism: Chelonoidis abingdonii; assembly: GCF_003597395.2. Taxonomy (NCBI): domain Eukaryota; kingdom Metazoa; phylum Chordata; order Testudines; family Testudinidae; genus Chelonoidis; species Chelonoidis abingdonii. The sequence goes on from NC_133779.1 coordinate 1,873,863, forward strand.
CAGCGCCCGGGAGGGGAACCCTTCTCCCCCCACCCCCCCGCAGGCAGCCCACCCCAGCTCCCTCACCCCCCAGCACCCAGGAGGGGATCCTGGGGTCGCTCCCCACCGGCCCCTCAGGGGGCTCCGGAAGGGGCTGCGTGAGACGTGCTCACCCCGTGTTGATGTGCCCAGCTCTGGGCCGCGCGGTGGGCAGGACACCAGCCCCAGCTCTTGTGCACCGGGGGTCTCCCGGCCAGGCTGGGCAAGGCTGGCTGGGGGGGGCGGTCAAAGGACCCAGCTGGGGCTCAGAGCCCCCCCACCCTAAATGGGAGTTGAGAGGACCTGACAAGACACCGCCCCACCCAGGCCCTCAGCGGCTCTGCCCCAGAACCAGCCACCCAGGGAACAGTTGGGAAACCAGATGTGGCTGAAAGGGCCCTGAAATTCTGCCCCTGGGCAACAGCTGGGCATATGCTAGCCCCAAGCAAAGTGCCACAGCAACCCCCTGCACTGCCAGCCCTAGGCTTCCCCCCCCAGCTCTGCCAATGCCCCTCACTCCCGACCCGCAGCCCCTGCCAGCCCAGCCCTGGGCTCCCCCTAGCCCTGCCGGTGCCCCCCACTCCCGACCCGCAGCCCCTGCCAGCCCAGCCCTGGGCTCCCCCTAGCCCTGCCAGTGCCCCTCACCCCTGACTCGGGCGGAAGATCTCCCAGGGTCTGGAGGGAACCGACTCTACTCGGGAAGCCAGAGCACAGAGCTGAGCTGCGAACATGGCATGGCCCAGCGGCAGCGCTCTCGCCCGTCCCATCCCCTGCCAGGGCACTGGAGGGCAAATGCCCCCCAGGTGATCAGTCCCACACGCAGGCAGGGCTGAGATCCAGCCGCCCCCCCAGCAGCCAGGCTCTGAACTCTCACGTCAATTCCCTCCGTCAATTCCCTCCCTCGCTGCAGCGAGTGCGTGGGGGGGGGGAAGAGATCGACAGCAGCAGCCAGCTGGGACAGCGCACAGATGGGGGGGGGACACCCAGGGGAGAGACAGAGAGAGAGAGAGACACACACACCCCACAGTGGTAATGGGCACCTGGAGCCACAGACACACACTGTGATGTGTGTCCACTAGGCCAACGCGAGCGCACACACCACAGCAATGCACACAGCCACAACACGGCAACAAGTGCGCACACAATCACAACCCACACACAGCCACAACCATGCGCTGGAAAGCAACGGGCACACAACACGGCAATGAGTGTGCACAAAATTACAACCCCCCACACGGCCACAACCGCGCGCTGGAAAGCAACGGGAGCACAACACAGCAACGAGTGTGCACACAATCACAACCCCACACACACAGCCACAATCTGTAAAGCAACCGGCGCAACAAACCCAGGAGGAGGTGGCAAAGGGCTTTTTTCTCCCCGACACGTTAACGCGCCCACCTGCTCGGGGCAGAGCCCAGGAACGCACCGGGGCTGGAACACTACCAGCCTCCCCAGCTGGATTCGGCTGGGACTGACAGATCCCCCTCGGCTCTGGGCTCACTGCGGGTCCCCCCCGTCTCAGCTGCTCCTTGTCCCGTCGAGTTCAGCGACATCCCGGAGCCCCAGTTCCAGGCCACGGAGCCGCACCCCAAACCCAGCCCTGCCGCCAGCAGATCCGGCAGCTTCCCACCCAGCAGGGAGCAAACCGAGCTCCCAGTTTGGTGCACAAGAGACACCCCCCGAGATCCGAGCCTGATCCTGCCCCCCCAATCCCACGCTCTAGTGGCCCCACACCCCAGGCCCCCCAGCCACGCCCCGCTCACCTCCTCCACCGAGCAGGTCCCCTTGCTGGTGCACATGAGCACCTGCCGCTCCATGCTGCTGATAGCGAAGGTCAGCACGGCCCGAGCCTCCTGCCAGGGAGGGGGACAGAGTGAACTGCCCGGCCATGCCGCTGTGGGGCGGAAATCAAGCATGCTGGGGCCTTCCCCGTTCATCCCGGGACCCTCACAGGCCAGGATCCCGCCTCCATGGTCCCAGCCTGCCAGGGCTTGGCTAACAGACCCCGGCCCCTCGCATCAGACACGTGCCCTGCAGGCGCTGTTAGCCAGGCAGCCTGCACCCCCAGCTCTCGGTACACACGGAGCCGACGGGGGACGGGGGGAACACTGATTCCCACCGCCAGGCAGGAGGGTCGGGGCTGGCAACATTTACGAACCATTAAGAGCATTCGGGTCAGAGGAGCAGAGGCAGCTCAGCTCCATGCTCCAGGCCACCTGTCAGCGCAGGGTCAGGAAGGAACCCCACCCCCCGGGCCCCACTGTGGTGGGTGCGACAGACCCTCCCACCCATTCTGCCAGGCACAGACCATGCCCCGCCCCCGCCCCGGGCCTGCCCTTGTGCTGGGACACCACAGCGCTAAACCCAGCCACCCATAGGGCACAGCCCTCTGGCCCTGGGCGGTCCCACATCCACCTTCTCCTGCTTGGCCGTGGGGTCGAGGGTGATGGCTCCGGTGGAGTCCAGGGCGCAGGTCACCCCACAGAAGAGTGACTTCATGGGCAGGCCAGCGTCCATCAGCCCCATGCAGGCTGCGTTCAGGCAGCATGCCAGCAGCTGGGCGCCAGGTCAAGGAAAAGCCGGCAGGGAGTTGTCAGGGCAGCCTGGTCACAGTGAGCCAGCCGTAACCCACCCAGGCCCTTCCCTCTGGCAGTTCTGTCACCTCCCTGCTCAGACTGCTAGCTCATGAGGGCCCCGTCGGGCCGGGCGCCGCCCAGACCCCGGCGGAGATCAGGGCCCTGTCGCGGGCAGTGCAGCGTCCGAGATTGGGGGCCCTGTTGCCATGCAGACACACAGAGACAGATAGTTTAAGCAGACACAGGAAGGATCGATTTTCTTTTTACAAGAGGGAAACCGAGGCACAGAAGACTAAGTGTCTTGCTGAAGGTCACACCCAGGAGTCAGTGGCAGAGCCAGGGCCCGAACCCAGCTCCCCACACACTCAGCCAGATGGTGACTCCTCTGGGGATGCTCAGCACCAGACCAGCCAAAGACGCACGCGACACATCTGCACTGGCCGGGGGCTGGGCTGGAGCATAACCGGGGTTCCGTCCCCCTAAAGATCAGAGCAACTGGAGATGGCGGGGGCAGAGGGGAGGATGTAGGGGGACCTACCACCCCGCAGCAGGGCAGGGACCAGCCCCGAACGGGAGATGACTCAACCCGCCAGCAAACACAGTCTTTCCACGGCACTTTTCATCTGCGAGTTAAACAGCCGGCGCCTGCCAAGCCCTCCGCAGATGTGAAGTGGGCTATCGGCCTCATTAATGAACACTGGCTAATTAACAGGGAGGGGCGCTGCGGGCCGTCCTCGCTAGCAGCCCCAGCAACGGGGACCCGCTCTCGGCTGCTGCACGCTCCACGGAGGGAAACCACCGCTCGTTTCTTCAGAGCCCCTGTGCAGAGCCCCACATGCAGAGCTCGCCTCAGCTGGAAAGTGCCCCTGGAACTGCGGGGTCTAGAGGCTGGGCGGGTCGCAGGGAGCTGGGACTCCTGGGTTCTGTCCCCGGCTCAGGGAGGGGAGTCTAGTGATCAGGGGTGGGGCTGGGAGTCAGGACTCCTGGGTTCTGTCCCTGGCTTGGGGAGGGGAGTCTAGTGATCAGAGGTGGGGCTGGGAGTCAGGACCCCTCGCTTCTGTCCCCAGCTCTACAACAGACTTGCATGACTGTGAGCAAGCCACTTGCTCTCTCTGTGCCTCAGTTTCCACACCTGGGTGGCTGTGCGGGGGGTGCTGCCTGTGCGGGGGGTGCTGCAGGAGTCAGAGGGGCCCAGGAGGCGTTTTCCACAGCAATTCAATTCCCCTTTAAAGAGAGCAGCCTAGTAATGCTTGACTTCAAACACTCCACAGCCACTCGGCCTCCCCCCACATCCCCTGGACCACAACAGAACCCAGGAGTCCTGGCTCCCAGTCCCTGCCTGCTCCAACCTCTAGACCCCACTCCGCTCCCACAGCTGGGAAGAGAACCCAGGAGTCCTGGCTGTCAACCCCACTCCCTGAACAGGGCCCGAGGGCTCTAACATTTCACTAGCCATGTGGAGCTCACCAAGCCCGCACCACAGACCAGCTCCTGCCCATAAGTAACCCGCCCCCGGCCTCCCTGGGCTCCAGATCCCCCTCCAGAGCAGCTGCAGGAGCACCTGGGGGTGCGCCATGGACCAGCCCCCACTGGCACCAGCTACTGTTCACTTACTAGCTGTATTAGGGTAGTACCCTGGGGTCCAGACCCAGCCCTGTCTTTGCTAGGCACTACCATAACACACCTAGTAAGTGAGCAGCACCAAGCTGGAGCCCCAGTTATGACCAAGCTCCCACTGTGCCAGGTCCTGTACATTTATTAGGTGCATTACATTAGGGCCAGGACCCTAAGGCACTACCATAATACACCTAATAGATGTACAGAGTCCAAAACAATGGGGCTGTGGACTGGTCCATTTCGGGCTCCAATGTGCTACCATAATACACCTAAGAAATGTACCATGCCTAGCACAATGGAGTCCTGGCCCATGACTGGGCACTGTTCATTATGATAGCCGTCCCAGGAACATTCCAGAATAGGGGTACTGGGTGTATTGGGGTGGCCCGTAGGGGCCCCTACCCGGAGCAGGACCCCGCCGGGCGGTTGTTGCCGGTGGACAGGCTCCGGCTGGGTCCCAGGAGGGGGCTGTGGGGGACAGGATGTCCTTCCTGCCAGCGCTAATCTCCCCCCGGGATTTGGCTCAGTGAAAAGTGAGAGCTGTTCCCAGCTATGCTGAATTAAGTCATCACTCCTGCCTCTATTCAGCTGGAATCCGACACCCCCGCCTGCTGCTAATCCCCGCGCCTGGCTCACACCCCAGAGCCGGAGACCTTGTCACTTCGCACCTGCATCACGCACCGTAATTAAATTCCTCCAGTGCCCTGGGAAGGCTCTGCTGCCCCGCCAGTCCCAGCAGCCCCCCTTTACACCAGGTTCCTTTGTTCTCACCGATAGAGGACTGGGCTGGCAGGGGCTGCGGGTCGGGAGTGAGGGGCACTGGCAGAGATGGGGGGGAAGCCCAGGGCTGGGCTGGCAGGGGCTGCGGGTCGGGAGTGAGGGGCACTGGCAGAGCTGTGGGGGGGGACCCCAGGCTGCTGTTCCCCCTTCGACTCTCCGGTGGGTTCAGTCGAGTGGGAAGCCCCAGCCCTTCCCCGGGACACCAGGGCGCACGCCCCAGACAGCCACTGCCAGGGCACTGCTGCCACCTAGAGGCGATGGCCAGTAGTCCATGTCGGGCTCGGGCCAGATGAGCAGGAGCGCCCCCGGCTGGGCTGCCGGTGAAGGATACGGCACCCGCGTCGCTGATCACCTGCAGGACGATGGAGATGGAGGTTCGGGGGTGCAGGGTGCCCAGGATAACCGCCTCACACGTCTTCCTGATCAGCTGCTCCCGGTTCTTTTCAAAGACACCTGGGGGAAGAAGAGACGGGGGCCAGCTGAGCCGGGAGCTGGACAAAGCCCCCCAGCAGCTCCTCTTTGGCCCCGCGCTCTCCCCCATGAGCCGTCTGCCTGTGTGACGCCAGTGCCCAGACTTCCCAAAGCAGACTGCCCCCCCGGCATGGCAGGCACTGCCCCAAAGCCCCCCAGCTGAGCTCGGTGGCCCTCGCCATGCCGGATGCTGCCCCCACAGCCGCCCAATATTGGGGAGGCTCCCATCCTTCTGGGCGCACACAGCTTGCCTCAGTCTCCCCAGCTAAAAGTGAGGGAGAATTCTCCTCCCTTTATCTCATGTTTTGAGGGAGTCCTGCCCCAGTGACGTTACACCCAACCCCACCTCGCCGGGCGGCTCTGGCTGCCCAAGGCTGTTTCTCCAGCAAGAGTCAGTAACAAAGCTGAGAACTGTCACTACTTCAGCAGAGGAAAACCCTCCCTTGGTTCTTAATTTCACGATTTGCTGCGGAAGCGCCCTGGGTATCTGACAGCTTGAAAAAAGGAGCCTGCTGAGACCCAGAACCCGGTAGAGATGCTGACAGTTTGGGGAGCTGTATTCCAGGAGGCCCAGCTGCAGGGGAACCGATGAGCCCAAGGGGCAGGGAGAGCCCGGCCCAGGGTTAACACTGCCACGGTTGTGACACAACAGGGAAACTTCATCCAGAGGGGAGGGGTGTGTTTAGACGGTTACAGGGCTTTATGTCAAGTTATGTCTGTCTGTCCATCCACCCCCTCCTTCCTCCGTCCCTCCACCCCCGCCGCACATAGCACTCCACTCATTCCCCCCACTGCACGTGTAGAACTGATAAATGAAATTGTTTTTAATTGTTCACTTTATTAATGTAAGTTCTGTTCACCATTCCCTACACTTGTCTGCATTGTAACTTCTGTTCACTGTTTGATTTTGTATTCCATATGACTTGGCATTGTGCCTCTCTCATACAACTTTGTATTAGAAAATTGGTAGAAACTTTGTATCAGATGTTTATAGCCCTAAGATAGTATAGTTAAAGTGAAGAAAATGTGCCTTTTGCTAGAAGTAGAATAAAGATCTCCCCCACTCTGTAATCAATTGCCCCATTGAGCTGATGAGTGTGAATGAGTGAGGCTTGGAAGACACCCAGTCCAGAGAGCTCAACAGTTGAAGAGGGGAATGGAAGCCAGAGCAAAGACAATAGAACTTGTCAAGTGGGCCCAAGTGAGGGGAGCAGACATATTGACGACCCAGGGATTAAAGCAAGCACCTTCTTTAGAAAACGCCCTCTTTGAGCAGCATTGGGACAACACCCAGAAAAAAGCAGCACAAGACCAACGACACAGACCCAGATTTTGATATCTTGGTCTGGATTTGCATAAGAGGGAAGCTGCTATAAATACAAGGTGTCTTGCAGAAGGACCCTGGTCTCGTCTTGTCACCATCGGAGCATCGATCCGGATCGGCAGAAGCCCGGCTCCACCCTCCCCCATCTAACTCACCTGGCCAGTGCAGTTAAGGGGAGCAACTGTTGGAACAACAGCAAGACGTGTGTTTGTGTCTGTGTGTGTGTGAATGCATGACTGTAATATATCATATGCGATATGCATTAGAGTATTAAATTAATACCTGGATTACTAATAAATGTGGCGTTTTGCCTTATCCTCCCTGAAAAGACCCGTATAGTTACTTTGAGTACAACACACGTTGTCTCTGCCACCCACCCTGGCTCTTATCTGGCCACCATTCCCACAGCGCAGGTCAGCACCTCCCAATTGGCAGTGGGATTTACACACACACATGGCCCCCCCGGCAGGGCAGTGCTGTTACCCCACTGCACACGAGCACACCAATTGCAGTGACTTGACCAAGTCGCGGCACACAGGCTAGGGACTCAACCAAGGTCCGTCCAACCTCCTCACAGTGGAGACGGCACGAATCCGAGCGCAGCACCGTGATCCGAATCCAGAGGACAACAGGCTCCAACCACCCCCACCTTTGAACGCAGGCGGGCTCAGGGCTGAGGCCACGCACCAGTCATTTCCCCTCACGGTTCTCCTGGGGCACGGGGCCGCTCAGCCACACAGGGTGCTGGGCGATATCGGAGCTCACGTCCAGTCATTCCCCTATGGGTCTCACTGGCACGGGGGCCGCTCGCGCCAGCCATTGGCCCCTCCCGGGGGTCCACGGGCTGCTCAGCACCATGGGGCACTGGGTGATATCGGAGCTCACGGAAGCTGGGGCCGGAATATGCCAGAGGTATCAGATCGCGGCAGAATTGCTCGCCAGACCCAAATCTCTATGGTGCTTTGTGGCAGAAGGCGGATTGTTATGTAGGGTCCCTGACAAGCCCTGTATTCACCACGCTAATAACAATCTCCTCGTTATTGTAGGACTCAGTTTTAAACACCCAGTAAGCGGAGAGGCGGAGGGTTGAAGGATCCCAGTGTTTTAAATAGTCTCCAAGTTGTTCTGAGGTGTAATCCTGGCCGCTGCCTGGGAACCCCCAACCCCGTCAGCGCCCCCTTTACCACTGACAATGCCCATGTGGGGGGGCCTCACGGCTCCACTGTCGCTTACCCGGGGGAGCCCCACTTTGGTTGAGCAGCACTTCCACGTGGCCTTGTCGTACAGCTCTTGCTGATCTTCACCTCGGCCGGGCCGTACAGGCCCGGCGAGGACTGAGGTGTCCTGAGGGACGAGGACAGCGCAGGGTAAGACCCAGCCCTGCCTCCCCAGCTTCTGCCCCGGAGCGGAGCCAGGAAGGAACTTCCAGGACCGCGGGGGGGCCGGGTCTACGCAGCTCCTGCCCCAGGTCCCAGGGGGCTCCCCGAACTCCACCCCCCAGCTGTCTGGGATGGGGAGCCCCTGCTGGCCAGGCGATGAAGGCCCCAAGTTATGGACTCCCCCCAGACGGGAATCGGGGAGCCCTCCCTCCACCATGGACAGGCTGGAGGGAGCGAGACAACCCACAACCCAAAGGCAGGAGGATAAGCGGGGTCCTGGGCGCGGGCGGGACAAGGGGGATGTAGCAAGACCCGGGGGGGGTGGAGGCAGGGAGGTTGGGGTTCAAGGAGGAGCCCCACGGATAAGATGACCAGTAGCCGGGGGGGCGGGAGGTACAGGAAGGGAGATCGAGGGGCGATCCCAGCGATGGGGGTAATACCAGGAAGCAAGGGGGTGGGGGAGAACAGGGTGTGGCGGGTGGCTGGCGGGGGTTATGGGGCTCAGGGGTTGGCAGGAGGGTCCGCGGGCGGGGGGGGTCCGGGCGTGGGGGGAGGGCGTGACCAGCGGTACCAGGGGTGTCGTGGGGTTCAGGGGGGCCCGGGCCAGCGGGGGAGGGGATGACCGGGGGGGCCCTGGGGGGGGGGGGCCGGCCCAGTGAGGGAAATGGGAGTGAGGGATACGGGGGACTTGGGAGGGTCCGGGGGGCTGGGCGGTCCGCGGGGCCTGGGGGTCGGGGTCCCGGGCTGGTGGTGGGGGTCCGGGCAGTACCGGGGGGAGGGGTCGGGGGGTCGGGCCCGGGTGGGGAGGGGGTGACCGGGCAGTACCGGGGTGTCGCGGGGCTCGGGGGGGCCCGGTGGGGAGGGGGCGTGGCGGGTGTCGGGGGCCGGTGGGAGGGGGACGGGCTCGTGGGGGACCGGGCGGTCCGGGGGTGTCGCGGGGCCGGTGGGGCCGGGGGCCAGGGCCCGGGGTGACCGGCGTACCGGGGGCCCTGAGGGGAAGGGCCTCGGGGGGCCCGGTGGGGGAGGAAGTGGGGTAGACGGGCGTACCGGGGCCGGGGGCCTCACCCTGTCAGAAGGCGCGGCGGAGCCGTCGGGGCGGCCGAGCGGGCGAGCTCGCAGGAGAGCGGCGCAGGGCGCAGCCCCCCCGTCGGAGCCTTCCCCTCTTCCCCCCCGCGGACCACTTCCGCTTCCCGGGCGCGGGGAACTGCGGGAGCCCCGCCCCCGGCCACGTGGGGAGATGGGGGGGCCGGGCGGTTGCTATGGTGATGGTGCCCATGGAGGCCGGGCATGGGGCGGCGGGTCACTGTTTCATGGCGACGGGGGGGCGGGCAGCCCGCCTTCCGCACCAAGATGGCGGCGGGCTGGGGGCTGCGGCGGGGCTGGGGCGGCTGCTGCTGGGGGCCGCGGGGGGGCCGGCCTCGGCTCCGCGTGAGTGGGGGGGCCCGGGGGGGGGGTTAGTCTGCGTGCAGCCCCCGGCGGGCGGGCGGGCTCAGGACGCCTGGGTTCCCGGGCCGGTTTGCCTCAGTTTCCCCCTTGCCGACAGCGGGACGGCCCATTGGGTTCATCTGTTAGGTACCGGGCCCCCCGTGGGGGCCGCTCCTGCGGGGGGGGCTGAGCCCCCCCGTGGGGCCGCCCTGCGGGGAGGGGCTAGCCCCCCCGTGGCGCGCTCCTGCGGGAGGTCTGGGGGGCTGCCCCCCCCGTGGGGCCGCTCCTGCGGGAGGGGCATGTGGGCTGAGCCCCCCGTGGGGCCGCTCCTGCGGGAGGGGCTGTGGGGGCTGCTCCATGCGGGGAGGGGGGCCTGTGGGTGAGCCCCCCCCATGGGGCTGTGGGGGCTGAGCCCTGGCTCGGAAGGGGGAGGGCACTGGGGGGGCTGGGTGCTGGGGGGGTTGGGGCTCAGGGCCGTGCCTGGTTGTGGGGTTTCCCAGCACCCAGCTGACTTTTCCGGGGGGGCGTCGACGGGCAGGTTCCGTGTTCCTGAGGGTTCGCTGGGCCCTGGCTGCTCCGTTCTGGGGGGTGAGGGCAGGGGGCCCGGAGCCCCTGTTGGTGCAGAGACAGGGGGGGTGAGGTAACACCTCTTATTGGCCCAGCTTCTGGGGAGGGAGACGTTTTCCGAGCTCCCCGGGGCCCTGCCCTGCGCTGTGCGGCTCCGCAGCCCGGCGCTCTCACCCCGCGAGCTTGGGCCCACGCCGGCGCCTTGCACCTTCCCTTGTGTTCACTCTGGGCCGTTCTTCTCCCGGGGCGCTGTCTGCTCACGCTCTGGCAGAGACGGGTGCTGACAGCTGGCGTGAGCGGGGTGCATTGAAGTGTCAGCCCTCACGGCCTTGAGGGAACATAAACAAGGACATGGTGTTTGTTCTCTCCAACCTGCCCCGGATCCAAGCACAAAACAGATTTAATCAGCTGTTCAAACGGCTCTGGGGCCTCGTGAAGAGAACAGAAATCCCCAGGCCTCCTAGCACAACCTTGTCATGCTCCCCACCTGCCACGGACCCACCTCGCAGAGTCGCATGTGGCCAAAGTGAAGGGCGCCCCAAACTGATTCATGGAGGAAACTTCAACAAGGACCAGCTGTCAGCTTCTCCTCGGCTTCTTCAGGCCCGAGCTAGCTGGGAAAGGGGCACCCGTGTCGTTGATATCCAAGGTTGATTACGCCCATGGTGTGTGCATGCAGCAGTTTTAGGTTTACTAAGGTTATAAACCCAGGGGCAGGGTCTGTCTCTATGTTCTGCGTTTGTGCAGCACCTGGCGCCTGTTGGGCCGGCCCATGACTGGGGCTCCCCGCTGCTGCTGCAATACAAAGAATAAATCATAATCGGTTAAGCGACTTCACTGGCAAAGCCCTAAGTGCACCCAGCCCGCGACATGTCCCTACATGCACCGGACCCGGTGCGTACGTGTCACTCCCGTGGTGCTACGTGGAGGAGACATGTCTGAGAGTGATGCTCTCCCGCCTCACCTAGTCCTGTCGTCCCCCCAGCGCGTACTCCGGCAGCAGCAGGAGTTCACCTCCCTGGAGGAGAAGCCGCAGTTTCCTGGAGCCTCGGCCGACTTTGTGGACAAGCTGGATTTTATCCAGCCCAACGTGATCTCGGGGATCCCCATCTACCGGGTCATGGACCGGCAGGGGCAGATCATCAACCCAGACGAAGATCCCCAGGTGAGCGCAAGACGCTGGCAGGATTGTGGGGTGGAGCCCAGATCCCATCTCCTCCACCCCACCCATGCAGGATTGTCCTCTGGGCTGTGCCCCACAGCTGGGCACACGGCAGGGCAGGATGCACCTAGTCTGTCCCCTGGTGTCGTGTTAAAACACAGTTCTACCCTTATTGCCCTGCCTTTCACCCCGTTGCTCCCCACCCCTCGCCACCTCCCTCCATGGGGCTGGACCCTGGAATGTCTGCTGGCCATCGCCATGACCCCTTGTGACGGATTTACACACCAGAGCAGCACCTCCTGCTGTCCGTTTCAGGGATTAACTCTCTCACTGTGATCTCTCCTTAAATATCGGCCAGTTCTATAGTCCAGCCACTTCCCCAGTGATGGTCGGGGGGCAGGGGGGACACACCAGGGCCCACCCCCTACTGCGGGTTCTGGCCCAGGACCCTGTAGCTAGCAGCCTCTTCCTGCCTCTCCTTAGCTTCTCCACCAGAGCTGCTTCAGTTCTCGGCAGCCCCAGCACCTTCGCCCTCCTCTCCGGGCCTCCAGCCCGCAGGTCCCAGTGGCCAGCCAGCAGCTCCCCCTTGTTCCTGCCAACAACTGGTCTGTCCAAGGAGCTACCTCCTGCAGCCACTAGGCACAGTCCCCTCTCCTCCTGCTGCCCTGCCCCTCCCTTTTATGTCAGCCCACTGGGCCCTGATTGGCTGCCCCCCCTGCATGGCTTCCCTAGGCTGTTTTAACCCCTTCCCTGCCAGCCTGGGGCAAACTCCCCATCCCACCCAACAATCTGCCTGGCTGGCGTGGCCGTCGCAGCTTCTCCCAGGCATGGGCTTGTGATGGAGTAGGGACTGTCTGTGTGGGGAACGGGAAGGAGTAGGGACTGTCTGTGTGGGGAACGGGAAAGCAGGGGATGTCTGTAGGTGAGGGACAGGTGCTCAGCCTGTAACCCGAGCCCGGCTGGGGGAAGGTCCTGGGCGGAGGAGAAGGGGACAAAGGATTCGGCCGGCGGGAGAAAAGGCAGGACAGTTTGGGTTTGGGGCTGTGGGCAGAATTCAGGGGATCCTAGCTGGGATCCAAGCACCCTGAACCCCCAGAAGGACTGGATGGAGGGGTCCTGACTGTGCTGCTGCCGCCACGCCCTCTCGCTCGTCCCACTGCCTGTTCCCTCCCTCTGTCATAACCCCTTCCTGCTTTTACTGGCTGGACTACCCACCGTCAAGCTGTGCGCCCGGTCCACCCGCCCCCCCCCCCCCCACGGGCGCGCCAGCACGCGGCCCGCGAACCCCAGCACTCACCGTCGCACAGCGGCCCTCCATCCTCGCCCCCACCTCATGACGCTCCCCGGCGCTCCTCCCCACCGTGCCCGGCCCCCCGCAGCCCCCCAGCGCCCTCCCACCCCGTCTGCCGCGTCCCCCTTCCCCTGTGGATGGGCCCCATGCTGACCCGGCCCTCGCCTCTTCGCCAGCTCGCGCAGGAGCAGGTGCTGAGTCTACAGACCCATGACCCGCTGCCTCAAACGATTGCCGGATCTGTACCGAGTACCAGAGGCAAGGGTCGTCCCCCGTGGTGCTTCCCGCACGTTGAGCCCGCGCCTCCGTGGCCGGAAATGACTGGATATCGTGGCCGTCAGCCTGAGCCCAGCCTGCAGTTCACAAGGTGGGTGTGGTTGGAGGCTCCTGTTGTTCCTCTGGCGATTCGGATCAGCGGTGTTGCCAGCTCGGGCATCGTGCCGCTCTCCACTTGGATGGAGTGGGCATCGGGTTGGGTCCCGGGGCCGGTGGAGCCGAGACGCGTCTCGGTTAGTCCCTGCTTGCCGCAGACTTGTCAAGTCACTGCCAGATTGGGGGTGCCTCAGCGATCGTCTGCGCTACGTGAGGTTCCGGTCCAATGCTCGGGTAAACACTCCCCCCAGAGTTGCCGTGTATACATCGCCCGGATCGTGCCGTCTGCCGGGGGGGCCATGTTTGTGGTGTGTAAAATCCACTGCCAATTGTGCAGGTGCTACATGCCC